>NC_034186.2:17324612-17404612 GCF_002021735.2 Oncorhynchus kisutch | reverse complement strand
ACTTCCTGCCCCAGTCAATGTCCTGTCTACACCACAGCAGTTTCAGCAACTTCCTGCCCCAGTCAATGTCCTGTCTACACCACAGCCGTTTCAGCCACCTCCTGCCCCAGTCAATGTCCTGTCTACACCACAGCAGTTTCAGCCACTTCCTGCCCCAGTCAATGTCCTGTCTACACCACAGCCTTTTCAGCCACTTCCTGCCCCTGTCAATGTCCTGTCTACACCACAGCAGTTTCAGCCACTTCCTGCCCCAGTCAATGTCCTGTCTACACCACAGCCGTTTCAGCCACTTCCTGCCCCAGTCAATGTCCTGTCTACACCACAGCCGTTTCAGCCACTTCCTGCCCCTGTCAATGTCCTGTCTACACCACAGCAGTTTCAGCCACTTCCTGCCCCAGTCAATGTCCTGTCTACACCACAGCCGTTTCAGCCACTTCCTGCCCCAGTCAATGTCCTGTCTACACCACAGCCGTTTCAGCCACTTCCTGCCCTAGTCAATGTCCTGTCTACACCACAGCCGTTTCAGCCACTTCCTGCTACAGTCAATGTCCTGTCTACACCACAGCCGTTTCAGCCACTTCCTGCCCCAGTCAATGTCCTGTCTACACCACAGCCGTTTCAGCCACTTCCTGCCCCAGTCAATGTCCTGTCTACACCACAGCCTCTCCAGTCACTTCCTGCCCCAGTCAATGTCCTGTCTACACCACAGCCTCTCCAGTCACTTCCTGCCCCAGTCAATGTCCTGTCTACACCACAGCCTCTCCAGTCACTTCCTGCCCCAGTCAAAGCTCTGTCTACACCACAGCCACTACACACACACACACACACATGCACACAATAAGGCTGGAGGGGTGGGAGGGAAGGAGGGGTGAGGAAGGGGGGTGGAAGGGGTGAAGGAGCACTCACCTCGCTGTGAAAGCAGTTTGGACCTTCCCAGGATGAGAGGAGGCGGCTGTCAAATCCCTCTTCATGGTATTCCTGTCCTCCTCTTCTCCTTTCTCCCCCTCTTCAAATGAGGATCAGGCCTGGATGAGAGCCAACAGCACAGGGCCAAAGCCATCGGATTCAGGCCAGCCGTTCGGCAACAGGGACCACCTGTCAATCAAACACAGCAGGGGTGTGTGTGTCTGTGTCTCATTCAGGGACCAGAGGATCGAGCAGACCACTTTCATCAGCTTAGAGAGAGAGAGATAGAAATAGAATATTAATGCTTATATTTGTCCTATTTCCCACATGTACAAGTGTGTAGTAACATGCATGTGTGAATTGGAAAGGTGTTTTTTTCTGCCATTATCAACAGTGACCCTAGAGCAATTAGTGTTAAGTGCCTTGTTCAAGGGCACAGACAGATTTTTCACCTTGTGGGCTCTGGGATTTGAATTTGAACTAGAAACCTTTTGGTTACTGGCCCAACACTCTAAGGGCCCAATCCAGGAAATGTATGCCTTTTCTACACACTTCTCAGTAGTTGTTATTCAGACTTATCTTATGCAGGAGTAATGGGCTTTGCGGGCCTGGTTCCTTTGCACACACTGAATATATTTTATTCAACCCCTGAAAACCCTCCCACTTGCTAGCCGGTCTGTGCTGGATCCTTGGGACTTCCCTACCCAAAACCCCAACCTTAACCATTTTAAATCTCAACTTCAATAGGGTAGGGATGTCCCAAGGATCCAGCACAGACCGGCTAGCAAGTGAGAGGGTTTTCAGGGGTTGAATAAAATGTATTCGGTGTGTTCCTTTATATTTGTTGTACCTTTATTTAGAATTTTCTCGACAGACTCACTAGAATATATGGAGAGAACAGTTCAGAATATTAGGTATCAATGAAAAGCCATGTTTTTACAGGTATATTCCTCTCATTTTCAGCACCAATTGGTACAATAGATTTAGAAATACTCTGATCTTATATTATCAGGGTTAGGAAAGTATTTATGAATAATACAAATACAATTTTGTGAAGACCCTTTACGCACGAAATACTGTACATTGGTGAATCAAAAATACAGTGGTTTGATTCATCATGAAAGTTGCCAAATTCGGATGTTCAAATCCATGTAATATTGGAAGGTGAGAAAAGTGTACGATATGGGATAAACCGTATTCCTATAATTCTACCCTGATAATCCTCACTAATCATGGAACAGTAATGACAACGGTCAAATGGAATGGGGCAAAATATGAGGAAACTAACACCATTCAAATCTCTAAGTGTATGAGGCTATAATTTACGGTGGCTACCGATTGCGACTAATATTTAACACGGTAAAAAATACAGTGACAAGTCTGGGTATATAATTAAAACATTCTAGGAATCATAAATCAACTCCGTAGGTTTGGCGCTATACTGTACTGTCATTTGCGCATGGCAACAGAAGCCTATATCTTGCGTCTCCAAATTACACCACTGCAAGTTTTAAGGCCAGCATTTCATAAACTTCACTGTCGAATAGGTGATATGTTGACATGCTCAGTTTGCAGCCATATGACTGTTTCACATGTCTGCAGCAATCAACAGTTAAATATATCTAAAACAATGTATATTTACAATCCCTTTATCCAAACAGCTTACTCATTTACCTAGCTTTTTATCAATTTGTAAATGCCAGTACATTGAGAATGGTCTTATTTATGTTGGGAAAAGAAAGTAGATGTTGTTCCACTTGGAACCGACAGGTTGCTTGTCCATATTCATTGTTTCATCGCCCGTAAAACTAGAGGAATTATGAGGGAGTTAAGTCAAGGTCAGAATAATGTGCATCTGTAGACACACCTTCGTATTTGTTTTAGCTACACCCCAAATCAATAGCGGGTGAATAGCGTGCTATTATCATGCTTAAATTCAATGTCAGAATGCGCGTAGAGAGAAAAGCGCATAAAAAGGGAATTATCATTCCATTTATGTGCGCTTTACTCGGGGCGGAATTCCTCTGTAACTGCTAGGCTGCCTGTCGCCCTAGAAGAGAGGGAGAATGTGAAATAGAAAGAAACAATACAACTAGGTAGGTGAAAGAGTATAAATCAAAAGCCGTTAGATGGAGACGCATGTGTGTATTGTGCATATTATATTGTGTAGTTGGGGAGTTACGGTTTGTGTGCGCGCGTGTGTGGGTGTTATAGGACAGTGACACACACAGACAGAGAGAACGAGGAGGTACTGGTAATTCCATCTGTTGATTGACCTGGTCCTGATGGCCATCTCCTCTTCACTTCCTCTTATATCTTTAACAAAACTCTCAAGCCCTGTTTATACCTGCGGCTCACATGCGTCCTTCGTCCTGATCGCGCCCTTTTACAGTTACAAGATCTGATCATAATCAGTTCACACTGCTTCTTTTAATTGTCTACACCGGTCTAAAAATGTGGGCGCAATCCTTATGTGGACAAGATCAAGAAAAGAAACGCATGTTAGAACCAGGTATAAACGGGGCTTCAGACATCACACTGCAGACACAAATACAATGCCTTCAGAAAGTATTCAGGCCCTTGACTTTTTCCACATTTTGTTGTGTTACAGCCCAAATTTTTTTTGAGAACGTAATATCAAAGTGGAATTATATTTTTGAAAAAAAATCAAATTCATAAAAAAATGAAAAGCTGAAATGTCTTGAGTCCATAAGTATTCAGTCCCTTTGTTATGGCAAGCCTAAATAGGTTTAGGAGTAACAAGTCACATAATAAGTTGCATGGACTCACTGCCTCAAAGTGTTATGTTTGGGGCAAATACAACAGAACACATCATAAGCGTAGGTAATATCCTAGGTAATATCCAGAGAACCTGGTTCAGTCTGCTTTCCAACAGACACTGGGAGACAAATTCACCTTTCAGCAGGACAATAACCTAAAACACAAGGCCAAATAATATACACTGAAGTTGCCTACAAAGACAATATTGATTGTTCCTGAGTGGCCTAGTTACAGTTTTGACTTAAATTGTCTTGAAAATCTATAGCAAGACTTGAAAATGGCTATCTAGCAATGATCAACAACCAACTTGCATTTTAAAAATGTATTGTAGAATGCAGGTGTGCAAAGCTCTTAGAGATTTACCCAGAAAGACTCACAGCTGTAATCGCTGCTAAAGGTAATTCCAACATGTATTGACTCAGGGGGTTGAATACTTCTCTAATCAAGATATATTACTGTTCTATTTTTCATAAATATTTTACTTCCACTTTGACATGAGTATTTTGTGTAGATCGTTGACAAAAAAAAAGAGGATTAAATACATTTTAAATTCGGACTAACACAAAATGTGGAAAAAGTCAAGGGGTGTGAATACTTTCAGAAGGCACTGTTTACACAAACAGGTTGTGAGATAGAAGAGAGAGAGAGCGATAGAGAGAAAGAGACACTTATTTCCCTCAGATTACACAAATCAAATTTCCATATCTATTAGGTGAAATACCACAGTGTGCCACCACAGCAGCAATATTTGTAACCTGTTGCCACGAGAAAAGGGAAACCACTGATACACTAACACCACTGTAAATACAAACTATATTAATCTGTCTATTTATTTTCCCTTTTCATACTTCAACCATTTGCACATCGTTACAACATTGTACACAGTATAACATTTGAAATGTCCATTTAAAAAAAAAACTTTTGTGAGTGTAATGTTTACTGTTCATTTCTGATTATTTTGTTTATTATCTATTCCACAATGTAAACATGTTTACCATTGAACTGCATTGAGAGAGAAAGACAGAGTCCTCTAGTCTGCCAGCAGGCATACAGTTCACATAGCACAGGTCCGTTTCACAGACTGTAAATCACATTCACACTTCACTCTGCTGCAGTCCCCCACTCCCCAACACTCACCCCTGACACTCACACACAGATCAGTACCGCTCAAACTCCTTGTAGTGACAATAGGCTGAAGTGGGCTTGTGTGAGGGAGTAGAGCTATGAATAAGTGATGTCAATAAAACCACAGAACATGGAGAGCATCAAGGAGAGGCGACACACAAATACACACAAAGCTTGAAGAGCAGAGGTATGTGGAAAAATCAGTGTGGCCATGTGTGCGTTTGTGTGTGAGTGTATTTACTGTAAGGTAATTAGGTGAAGGATGCAGGTCATTTTCTCCTGACTGGTGGACTATAGGCAGAACAGGCAATTATCTCAGGCCTCACATAAAGGGGCCTCGTGAGCTGGGCATGATAATACAAATAATAAAATCATTTAAAATAAATTCTATGTTTGAGGCCTCCCCATGCTCCCCTCGAGGCATAATAAATAAATACAAAATCACCATCAAAATCTATTTAAGCTAGTGATATCTGATTAAGCTAAAGATTCATGGGCTGCATCATGATCCACCACATTCACCGATGTAGGCCTTCCGTATCTGCATTGGAAGGTGGCAGAGCTACAGCTCTATAGCTCTGTTTGTCAGACCAGGAGACATCCCCAAAATCGGTCTTCTCGCAAAAATATCTGTAGTGTTCGAACAGTTTGGGCTACACATTAATATGGCACCCCTCTTTGGAAAGATGAGACTCACAATGGTGATCTCCACTTTGCTCTTCGAACCCCACAAGTGTCGAGACTCGTCTTAAGGTAACCCAGTATGTGAGTGAAATAGGCATTTCCACATAAGAGGTATAAGGGGTAATTCCACTGTAAATGTAAATTTCCTGAGCTTCCTTATATCTCTCAGATATAGGACAGACACTGCAAAAGATACTTCATTTTGGTTGCATTTTTACTATCTGTTTTTCCAAGATGGCGCCGACAGAGATGGTCACCTCACTTCTAGTCCTTAGGAAACTACGCATTATTTTGTTTTTTTATGTATTACTTCTTACATTGTTAACCCAGGAAATGTTAAGTCTTATTACATACAACCGGGAAGAACAATTGGATACAAGAGCGACGTCAGCTTACCAACATTATGACCAGGAATACAACTTTACAGCAGTGAATCCTTTGTTTGGACCACAACCCAGGAAAATGGATCAAATCCCAGAAGCTGACCCAAAACAACAGCACCTCAGTGCCACCGTCGCGGCCCGCTAACAAGGACTGCACCCCCCTCTCCTCATCTGTGGCCGACGTGAGTAAAATCCTCACAAGGCAGCTGGCCCAGATGGCATTCCCTAGCCATGTCCTCAGAGCATGCGCTGACCAGCTGGCTGGTGTGTTTACGGACATATTCAATCGCTCCATATCCCAGTCTGTTGTCCCCACATGCTTCAAGATGGCTACCATTGTTCCTGTACCCAAGAAGGCAAAGATAACTGAACTAAATTACTACTGCCCCGTAGCACTCACTTCTGTCATCATAAAGTGCTTTGAGAGACTAGTCAGGGATCGCATCACCTTGAACTTATCGGCCAACCTAGACCCACTCCAATTTGCTTACCGCCCCAACAGGTCCACAAACGATGCAATCGCCATCACACTGCCCTATCCCATCTGGCCAAGAGGAATACCTATGTCAGAATGCTGTTCATTGACTAAAGCGCAGAATTCAACACCACAGTACCCAAGCTCATCCTCAAGCTGGAGGCCCTGTGTCTCAACCCCACCCTGTGCAATTGGGTCCTGGACTTTGACGGGACACCCCCAGGTGGTGAAGGTAGGAAACAACATCTCCACTTTGCTGACCCTCAACACTGAGGCCCCACAAGTGTGCGTGCTCAGCCCTCTCCGGTACACTCTGTTCACCCACGACTGCGTGGCCATGCACGCCTCCAACTCAATCATCAAGTTTGCAGACGACAAAACAGTAGTGGACTTGCTTAACAACAGCAACAAGATGAGGGGACTTGGAGTATCGTGTCAGGAAAACAACCTCTCTCTCAAGATCAACAGAACAAAAGGAGATGATTGTGGACTTCAGGAAACAGCAGAGGGAGCCCCCCCCCCCCTATCCACATCGAATGGACAGCAGTTGAGAAGGTGGAAAGTTATAAGTTCCTCGGTGTACACATCACAGACAAACTGAAACTGTCCACCCACACAGACAGTGTGGTGAAGGCGCAACAGCTCCTCTTCAACCTCAGGAGACTGAAGAAATTTGTCTTGTCACTCAAAACCCTGACAAACTTCTACAGATGCACAATTGAGATCATCCTGTTGGGCTGTTTCACAGCCTGGTACGGCAACTGCACCACCCTCAACAACAAGGCTCTCTAGAGGGTGGTGTGGTCTGCACAACGTATCACCGGAGGCATATTACCTGCCCTCCATGACACCTACAGCAACCGATGTCACAGGAAGACCAAAAAGATCTTCAAGAACAACAACCACCCGAGCCACTGCCTGTTCACACCAATACCATCCAGAAAGCGAGGTCAGTACAGGTGCATCAGAGAGACTGAAAAACAGCTTCTATCTTAAGGCCATCAGACTGCTAAACAGCAAGCACTAACTCAGAGAGGCTGCTGCCAACACACTGACTCAACTCCAGCCACTTTAATAATGGGAATTGATGTAAATTGATGTAAAATATATCACTAGCACCGGCCGCGACCGGGAGGACCGTGGGGCGACGCACAATTGACCTAGCATCGTCCGGGTTAGGGAGGGCTTGGCCGGCAGGGATATCCTTGTCTCATCACGCACCAGCGACTCCTGTGGCGGGCCGGGCGCAGTGCGCGCTAACCAAGGTTGCCAGGTGCACGGTGTTTCCTCCGACACATTGGTGCGGCTGGCTTCCGGGTTGGGGATGCGCACTGTGTTAAGAAGCAGTGTCGGCTTGGTTGGGTTGTGTATCGGAGGACGCATGACTTTCAACCTTCGTCTCTCCCGAGCCCGTACGGGAGTTGTAAGCGATGAGACAAGATAGTAGCTACTAAAAAAAACAACTTGATACCACAAAATTGGGGTAA
Organism: Oncorhynchus kisutch; assembly: GCF_002021735.2. Classification (NCBI taxonomy): domain Eukaryota; kingdom Metazoa; phylum Chordata; class Actinopteri; order Salmoniformes; family Salmonidae; genus Oncorhynchus; species Oncorhynchus kisutch. The sequence continues at coordinate 17,396,771 of NC_034186.2, read as the reverse complement.
AAAAGGGGGTAAAAAATAAAATAATAATTATTATATATGTATCACTAGCCACTTTAAACAATGCTACTTTAATATAATGTTTACATACCCTACATTACTCATCTCATATGTATATGTATATACTGTACCCTATATCATCTACTGCATCTTTATGTAATACATGTATCACTAGCCACTTTACTATGCCACTTTGTTTACATACCCTACATTACTCATCTCATATGTATATAATGTACTCGATACACTCATTCATAAATCTTTATGTACATATTCTTTATCCCTTTACACTTGTGTGTATAAGGTTGTAGTTTCGGAATTGTTAGGTTAGATTACTTGTTGGTTATTACTGCATTGTCGGAACTAGAAGCACCAGCATTTCGGTACACTCGCATTAACATCTGCTAACCATGTGTATGTGACAAATACGTTTAATTTTGTTTTATTTGAGATTTATTTGAGACCTGATTGGAGTCCACCTGTTGTAAATTCAATTGATCGGACATTATTTGAAAAATACACACCTGTCTATATAAGGTCCCACAGTTGACAGTGCATGTCAGAGTAAAAACCAAGCTATGAGGTAGAAGGAATTGTCCATAGAGCTCCTAGACAGGATTGTGTCGAGGCACAGATCTGGGGAGGGGTACCAACACATTTCTGCAGCATTGAAGGTCCCCAACAACACAGTGGCCTCCATCATTCTTAAATGGAAGAAGTTAGAAACCACCAAGACTCTTCCTAGAGCTGGCCACCCGGCCAAACTGAGCAATCGGGGGCGGAGGGCCTTAGTCAGGGAAGTAACCAAGAACCCCATGGTCACTGACAGAGCTCCAGAATTCCTCTGTGGAGATGGGTGAACCTTACAGAAGGACAACCATCTCTGCAGCACTCCACCAATCAGGCCTTTATGGTTGAGTAGCCAGACAGAAGCAACTTCTCAGTATAAGGCACATGACAGCCTGCTTGGAGACTCTCAGAACGTGAGAAACAAGATTCTCTGGTCTGATGAAACCAAGATTGATCTCTTTGGCCTGAATGCCAAGCGTCAAGTCTGGAGCAAACCTGGAACCATCCCTATGGTGAAGCATGGTGGTGATGTGGGAAAAGTCTCAGAATGTCCTTGAGTGGGCCAGCCAGAGCCCGGACTTGAACCGGATCAAACATCTCTGGAGAGACCTGAAAATAGCTGTGCAGCAACGCTCCCCATTTCAGTTTTGTATATTTAATAAATTATCTAAAATCCTGTTTTTGCTTTGTCATTATGGTGTATTGTGTGTAGATTGATGATTGTGTCAATTCGCACGTAATTTCCGGTCACAAATTGTAGACTTGTTTACATGCTGCTGTGCATTTTGTTCCTAACCTTACTTTGCGGTTTTTACTTTTTAATTACCTTTATATTTTTAGTTTTTCCCTCGCTCAACTTTTTTTACTCCGGACGCTTTATCTGGACATGGTTCGTCAGGACTTCCACCAGCCGAAGCTAAGTAGTAACATTTACATGATGCCATCCCATTGCAGTCTCTGTACTCATAATATACAGGAGAACGATCGCCTTACGGCGAGGATAGCTGTGCTGCAAGCCCAGTTTCAGACGCAATCGTTAGGCAAGGGTAATTTAAGTGTAAGAGAGGATGAAATAGCGTCTGTGCCACCAGTAAGTACAGATAGTAGTATAAATCCCCTTGCACATTCCCCTCAGCTGGACAACTTTCTCATGGCTTCTGGAAGGAAATGCTGTAGGAATGCTCAACCGGCGTCGCTCATTCAGCCGACAGAAACTTTCAACCGGTTCTCTCCATTAAGCAGTGAGATTCAGAGGCCGAGTATTCTCTGGTCTCTCCTCCTCCCATTACGGAGTCTGAGACGCCGAAGCCTCCCACCATTACCTCTGACAAATTGAAAACCCTAGTCATTGGCGACTCCATTACCCGCAGTATTAGACTTAAAACGAATCATCCAGCGATTATATACACTGTTCACCAGGGGGCAGGGCTACCGATGTTAAGGCTAATCGGAAGATAGTGCTGGCTAAAGCTAAAACTGGCAAGTGTAGAGAGTATCGGGATATTGTTATCCACATCGGCTCCAACAATGTTAGGATGAAACAGTCAGAGGTCACCAAGCACAACATAGCTTCAGCTTGTAAATCAACTAGAAAGATGTGTCGGCATCGAGTAATTGTCTCTGGCCCCCTCCCATTTAGGGGGAGTGATGAGCTCTACAGCAGTCTCACAACTCAATCGCTGGTTGAAAACTGTTTTCTGCCCCTCCCAAAATATATAATTTGTAGATAATTGGCCCTCTTCCTGGGACTCACCCAAGCCTGGTCTGTTGAGGAGTGACGGACTCCATCCTAGCTGTAGGGGTGCTCTCATCTTATCTACAAACATAGACAAGGCTCTAACTCCCCTAGCTCCACAATAAGATTGACTGTGCTCGTGGCCTGCACCCTGTGTAGTCAGGTCAGCTATCCCCATTGAGACCGTGTCTGTGCCTCGATCTAGTTTGAGCAAAACTCAACATGGCGGTGGTCGCCTTAGCAATCTGACTGGAATAAAGACCTCCTCCATTCCTGTCATTATTGAAAGAGATTGTGATACCTCTCATCTCAAAATAGAGCTACTTAATGTTAGATCCCTCACTTCCAAGGCAGTTATAGTCGATGAACTAATCACTGATCATAACCTTGATGTGATTGGCCTTACTGAAACATGGCTTAAGCCTGATGAATTTACTGTGTTAAATGAGACCTTGCCTCTTGGTTACACTAGTGACCATATCCCCCGCGCATCCCGCAATAGTGGAGATGTTGCTAACATTTATGAAAGCAAATTTCAATTTACAAAAAAAAAGAAACGACTGCATTTTCGTCTTTTGATCTTCTAGTCATGAAATCTATGCAGCGTACTCAATCACTTTTTATAGCTACTGTTTATAGGCCTCCTGGGCCATATACAGCGTTCCTCACTGAGTTCCTATCGGACATTGTAGTCATGGCAGATAATATTCACATTTTTGGTGACTTTAATATTCACATGGAAAAGTCCACAGACCCACTCCAGAAGGCTTTCAGAGCCATCATCGACTAAGTGGGTTTTGTCCAACATGTCTCTGGACCTAGTCACTTCCACAGTCATACTCTGGGCCTAGTTTTGTCCCGTGGAATAAATGTTGTGGATCTTAATGTTTTTCCTCATAATGCTGGACTATCGGAACACCATTTTATTACGTTTGCAATCGCAACAAATAATCTGCTCAGACCCCAACCAAGGATCATCAAAAGTTGTGCTACAAATTCTCGGACAACCCAAAGACTCCTTGATGCCCTTCCAGACTCCCTCCGCCTACCCAAGGACGTCAGAGTACAAAAATCAGTTAACCATCTAACTGAGGAACTCAATTTAACCTTGTGCAATACCCTAGATGCAGTCACATCCCTAGAAACAAAAAAACGTTTGTCATAAGGAACTAGCTCCCTGGTATACAGAAAATACCCGAGCTCTGAAGCAAGCTTCCAGAAAATCGGACTGGAAATGGCGCCACACCAAACTGGAAGTCTTCCACCTAGCTTGGAAAGACAGTACCGTGCAATATCAAAGAGCTTAATTGAGGAAAATAAGAACAATCCTAAATGTATTTTTGATACTGTCGCAAAGCTAACTAAAAAGCAGCATTCCCCAAGAGAGGATTCACTTCAGCAGTGATAAATTCATGAACTTCTTTGAGGAAAAGATCATGATCATTAGAAAGCAAATGACGGACTCCTCTTTAAATCTGCGTATTCTTCCAAAGCTCAGTTGTCCTGAGTCTGCACAACTCTGACAGGACCTAGGATCAAGAGAGACCCTCAAGTTTTTTAGTACTGTATTGATAAGAGGTCTCAGTCTGCAGACCAGAATTTGTAAGATCCTGGTCGAATAAAACAGACGGAGGCCCAGCTAAATGGTCAAAAAGGTTTATTCACGGAACGTTCTCCCATCAAGAATACAAAACAATTCATTTTATATTGACTTCTCACGCCCACACATTCACACAAACATACACACAAACATACGCACACACATGTCCTGCTACGCACACACTGTCTGTCTCACTACCCAGCCGACAGAGATAGTGACCTTGTTCTTGAGACGTACTCCCCCCGTTCTCTCCCAAATCTCTAGTCAGGTCGGCACCAAGCTCAGACAGTCTGTATTTAAAATACCATAAAGACATATTGTTTTACCCTAATTCTGACTAGGACTACACATTTATTGATTATGATTTTATACATTGTAATCAATTCCATACAATTATATGTTTCAGGGCGGAATATTCTAATCATTTAATTAACAGACAATTCTCACCTATCAATATCTCTTGACACATTGACGAAAAATAATCATGACCTCTAAACCTCCAAGCTGCATACTGGACCCTATTCCAACTATTCTACTGAAAGAGCTGCTTCCTGTGCTTGGCCCTCCTATGTTGAACATAATAAACAGCTCTCTATCCACCGGATGTGTACAAAACTCACTAAAAGTGGCAGTAATAAAGCCTCTCTTGAAAAAGCCAAACCTTGACCCAGAAAATATTTAAAAATCTATCAGCCTATATCGGATCCTCAAAAAAAATTAAAAAGCTGTTGCGCAGCAACTCACTGCCTTCCTGAAGACAAACAATGTATACGAAATGCTTTAGTCTGGTTTTAGACCCCATCATAGCACTGAGACTGCACTTGTGAAGGTGGTAAATAACCTTTTAATGGCGTCAGACCGAGGCTCTGCATCTGTCCTTGGGCTCCTAGACCTTAGTGCTGCTTTTGATACCATTGATCACCACATTTGTTTGGAGTGATTGGAAACCCAAATTGGTCTACACTGATAAGTTCTGGCCTGGTTTAGATCTTATCTGTCAGAAAGATATCAGTTTGTCTCTGTGGATGGTTTGTCCTCTGAGAAATCAACTGTAAATTATGGTGTTCCTCAAGGCTCAGTTTTAGGACCACTATTGTTTTCACTATATATTTTATCTCTTGGTGATGTCATTCGGAAACACAATGTTAACTTTCACTGCTATGCGGATGACACACAGCTGTGTATTTCGATGAAAGATGGTGAAGCCCCAAAATTGCCTTCCCTGGAAGCCTGTGTTTCAGACATAAGGAAGTGGATGGCTGCAAATGTTCTACTTTTAAACTCGGACAAAGCAGAGATGCTTGTTCTAGGTCCCAAGAAAGAAAGAGATATTCTGTTGAATCTGACAATTCATCTTGATGGTTGTACAGTCGTCTCAAATAAAACTGAAGGACCTCGGCATTACTCAGTACCCTGATCTCTCTTTTGACGAACATATCAAGACAGCTTTTTTCCATTTTCGTAACATTGCAAAAAATCAGAAACTTTCTGTCCAAAAATGATGCAGAAAAATGTATCCATGCTTTTGTCACTTCTAGGTTAGATTACTGCAATGCTCTACTTTCCAGCTACTCAGATAAAGCACTAAATACACTTCAGTTAGTGCTAAACGGCTGCTAGAATCTTGACTAGAACCAAAGAATTTGATCATATTACTCCAGTGCTAGCCTCTCCACACTGTTTTCCCGTTAAGGGTAGGGCTGATTGAGGTTTTACTGCTAACCTACAAAGCATTACATGGGCTTGCTCCTACCTATCTTTCCGATTTGGTCCTGCCGTACATACCTACACGTACACTACGGTCACAAGACGCAGGCCTCCTTACTGTCCCTAGAACTTCTAAGCAAACAGCTAGAGGCAGGGATTTCTCCTATAGAGCTCCATTTTTATGAAATTGTCTGCCTACCCATGTCAGAGACGCAGACTCGGTCTCAACCTTTAATTCTTTATTGAAGACTCATCTCTTCAGTAGGTCCTATGGTTGAGTGTAGTCTGGCCCAGGAGTGTGAAGGTGAACGGAAAGGCACTGGAGCAACGAACCGCCCTTGTTGTCTCTGCCTGGTCCCTCTCTAGGTTTCTTCCTAGGTTCTGTTTCTAGGGAGTTTTCCTAGCCACCGTGCTTCTACACCTGTATTGCTTGCCGTTTGGGGTTTTAGGCTGGGTTTCTGAACAGCACTTTGTGACATCAGCTGATGTAAGAAGGGCTTTATAAAGAAATTTGATTGATTGATGTGGGGAAAAAAAACAATTGAATAAATTTTTGAATAATGCTGTAACCTACCAAAATGTGTAAAAAGTCAAGGGTCTGAATACTTTCCCGAATGCAGTGTATGTCTAGCCCATGTATCTGATGGTGTTTGGCATGTATATATAAATACATCAAACACGTGGTTGCGCTATTTGGCGCCGGAGGAGATGACTGCTGTTTTACGGGCTCCTAACAAATTGTGCTATTGTGTGTAGTTTGGGTGGTTTATTCTAAAGTAACTTTAATACAGTCGCTAACATTACTTGATCATGAATCATGCTGTTAATGTAGCTTGTGGGGGGGGGGGGGGAAGAGAGAGAAGAGGAGCAGAGAGCGAGCAAGAGATGGACAAGGAGGGATGGAGGGTGGAGTGGCAGCATGCATGTTATTAGTTGTTATTTGTTGTGACAGGAGCAGAGTCATCAGTTTCACTGATTAAACCAATAAAGTCACCCCTCCACTCTGCCCCCCCCCCTGCCCCTATACTGATAATACACTACTAATGAGAGAGAGAGAGAGAGAGAGAGAGAGAGAGAAAGAAAAGAACACTGAGTTCCATTACGAAGAAGCATTCATCATATCACCCCCCCTGCCTACAGGGTTGGAGTAGGAGGCATAGTACCTGAACCCCCAAAAGGCACAGAGAGGAGGGTTACAGCTGGACATCTCAGCAACAACTTGACCTCTGACGTCCTTTAGGCACTGAAGCGTTAAAGTTCCTGCTCTGGAGGAACGGCTGGGCAGGGAGGGGGACAGCGAGGGGGGAGAGGAGAGGTGAGCAGGGCTGAATTAAATGTTTTATCAGGACTGTCAAGGACGCTGGCTGTGTTCAGCTCTGCTCACCTGAAACAAAGTGTTCACAGACACAGACACAGAAAGGAGCAGCCAGGTGTTCTCTCTTGTGTGTGTGTATTTTGGAAACAGAATGGACAACAAATGTTACATCCTTTAGAATATAAAGCAGACAGGGCTCCCGAGTGGCGCAATCTAAGTCACTGCAGCTCAGTGCTAGAGACGTCACTACAGACCCTGATTCAATTCCAGGCTGTATCACAACCGGCCGTGAGTAGGAGTCGTTAGGGTTTGTCCGGTGTAGGCCGTCATTGTAAATAAGAATTTGTTCTTAACAGACTTGCCTGGTTAAATAAAATAAAATAAACGTTAGGTTCATGGTTTTGTATGCCTGAGATGCCATAGTAATGTTAGAGATGACATGAAAATGAGAGATGATTGTGTTGAAAAAGATTTGGGAAGTAGTTCTCACATACGCAGTGACAGATGCAGGGATGCACACGTGTAGCAGATGGGGATCTGAGAAACTCAGTCCTCAGCCTGAAGAGTCTCCACTTGCGCTGCCCGAATAGTTCGCTTTTCAGTGGCACGACTGGGCAAGATACTTCAGGAGGGCGGTCACATGTGTTTGCAAGGCAGAGGTCCTGGGTTTGAGCCTTGGTATGAGCCGAATCAGGTGGCAGCGGTACTCGCTAAGCAAGCACCGTGACATCCTTTACACATGCACAGATTTTCTGATATCCCCAATAGACAAGATGAAAATGTGTTCCCCACTTTCCCTCCCTCCTCTTCTCTCCTCCAGGGACTACAGGGAAAAGGATCATGGGTCTGCTGCTTTGTAACATTTATGTCATTAGCACACCCATGATCCATTAGCACACCCATGTGTGTGTGTTGTTTTGTTTCTTAGTGTGCCTTTCCGTTTAGGTGTGTCTACGTGAATGTTTACATGAGCCCCTTCTATAAAATGTCATTTTGACTGTTACAATGCCTATAATTTATGTCATTTATTTTTTTAAATGCCCCATTTGACTTGCTTCCTCAGTCAGAAAAATAATATGCGCTCATGACTCAGGAGACCGTCATAGTGATATCTACAGCAGAATGTCCTGTTATAATGACCAGTACAATGCAATGGCCCTCATCCACAATGACAGCTCCCTCAAAACTTATTACAATTTCCACATTTAGATAGACCAAATTGAAACAAGACTTGACTAAACCATGCCAGTACTGCTTAGACTTAAGTCACCTTGACCACAGTTGACAGGTAAGGCCTATTTGGTTTGACTGACGTACAATGGGTTGCTGGTGCCATTAGCCGCACACACACAATGTGTGATGTGGGGAAGTCTTCAAGGAACATTCTGGAACCAGCTGCCACCTGAGAGAGAGAGAGTGATCCCACACAAACTGCCACCTCAGCAACTCTCTCAGTGCTTTTCCACCACTTTTTCTTCCTAATTTCTCTTGGAGAGTGGCAGGAGGTCACAGTGTTCCTGTCTGGACAAGTGACAGCTTGTTTTTAGGTCGTAGCTGACACTGATGTCTAGGAGACAGAAACACACATTGGGTCTTTCCAGGTAAGCAGGTCCAGTTTGGCTCTGTCCTACTCTTCAAAGTATATATTTACAATACATTTAAGTCATTTAGCAGACTCTCATTTACTGAGCGATTTACTTACGTACATTTTCATATTGGTCCTGTGGGAACTGAACCCACAACCTTGGCATTGCAAGCACCATGCTCTACCAACTGAGCCACACAGGACATACCCCCCCTTCCAATGGCAGTGAGGTCCCCAGTTGATTGACAGTTCACTCATCAGCAAGGACATGTGCAGCCTATTGAAATACTTATCATCAATAATTTAACCACACCTCTCTTTCCCTCCACCTCTCTCCTCTCTCCTCCCCCTCTTACCCTCCTCCCCCCTCTCTCTTCAATAACATGGCAGGTGGAGGGGTGTTTGCTGTTGTGTCATGAGGAGCTCCTTTGCACTGGCCATGACTCCCTCCCTCTCTAACACTCTCGTCCAATCCCTATCCACGACCTCCTCCTCCCCGTAACTCAAATCACTGTCACAGGGAAAGCTGTCTGAACATCTGAAATCCATCCATTTCAGTTATTTGTGGCAGACTTAATACAGAGACCACGTGGGTAAAATTGAGATGTTTCTATAACCAGGGCTTTTCTTTAGATTCATGCAATGCATTAGAAATATGACATAAAATTGAGCACAACCTTAAGGTGGAAAAAACATCAAAAACTGGCACGTTAAACTGGAGAATGGTTGGCTATGTTTGTGGAATCAAATTTCACATTACTTTTTTGTCAGATTTGTGGTGAAAAGGACCTCTAGAATGAGTTAGAATGGTTCAACAGAGGATTAGCATAATAGGCTAGCCATCCATTAGCCAAGCATTTATCACATAACCATGCTCCCATTTAACTGAAGGTTTACAGTCCTTCACCAAACCCACATCTTCTCCTACTTACAGCCCTCTATGTCTAATTAAAGGATTTAAAACTTGTCTGGAATGGAGGACATTTTACTTTTGAAGATCATTTGGAATATTTCTTGTTTTCCCAAGGTGAAAAACATGATTCCCATCCCATATCTATCCCTCCTTCTTTCTCTATTTCTTCATTTCCTACCTTTTAACTTCTATTAACCCCTCCAAACCCGGTCCCCTGTCCGTACCCAAATCCAAGAACCAGAAATAGGACCAGAATGAAGCATCGGGCCAAGGAGGGTCGGCTGAGACGTATCATGGGACTTATCGTGGAGCACACATGGGAATTGTGGGGGATTTGATGGGGAGCGTGGCGGACACGGAGTGGATCAGCCTGTGACATCATTAACCATGTGGATCCTCTATCCGCTTGGCTTTCTGGGATCTCTGTAAGCCAGACGGGGATGGAAGGATGGGAGGGAGGGGAGCGATGGGAGAGGGCAATTGGCTGTGGTGGAGAGTGAGGAGGAAGAGAGGGGGGGAAGGAGGGTGTGTTCCCCCATGATGTACAGAGCACCAGACAGACTTGTGATCAGACAAACATCCCAGAGTCATTAGAGGACTCTGCACAAGGTTCCGTATCTACTGACACACACAAGGCCTGCTGTTAGCAAAATGATGTCTCCTCTCACACTGAACAATTTACCCTTGTCGATCATTTCTCTGTTTCACTCTCCAGTTTCTGACTTTGATAATCAAGAAGTAGGTGTACCTCTTACATTCACACACCCACTATACACCTTTGTCCATACTTATTGGCACCTACACACACTCCCTCACAGCGTCAGTGTTGTGTAATGTCTCTGTCAGCAGCTCCGTCCGGACCGCTTGGTTGATGGTTGGAGTTTGTTGAGGTGTTGTTTTTTCTTCCTTCCTTCGTTCGTTAGTCTCAGCGTTAATTACTAATCTCACGGTCCAGCGGTGGACGCTAACGGTGCTAACTCGCTCTCGCTAATGAGGGGGAAACCAGACAAACAGACGGTATTTACGACAAGAACACACACACTTGCACACACGCACACGACCATGGACGGTCAAACACACATTTGTTTTACTGTCCTTGTGCGGACCAAACAATTGCTTCACATTCAAAATCCAATTTTCCATAACACATAGCACTAAACCTAACCTTAAACCCAAACCCCTAACCTTAAACCTATCCCAAACTCCTAACCCTAAACTTATTTGTAACCCTAACCTTAAACCTAGCCCCGAAGCCTAAAATAGCCTTTTTCCTTGTGGGAACCAGCAAAATATTATTCTGGTCCCCACAAGAATGCTAAAACCATCCCCCCCAAAAAAACACACACACAACATGCATACACACACATGGACCACTCTGTCTCTTTGAGGCATTACGTACAGTATGTACAGCACTGATAACATCAACCCAAACCAGAGCTGCCTTCCTCAGCGCTTCCTTCCCTCCCACACACACACACTCCCCTGACTCCGATACACACTCCCTAAGGACGGCCCCTGACTCCGTGTCTCACCAACGCTGATTCGGTCATCAGCGGGGTCATTAATTGTGGACTCCCTCGGGGAGAGGGAGGGACGGAAGAAGGAAGGAAGGAAGGGGGAAGGGAGAGAGGATGGTACAGGGCAGATGAGGTTGGTGAGTGGAATGCCCGTTGGATTCGGGTGGAGTTGCATCTGGTCTAAGGGGGTAGATTTAGCTGGTCTGGCATTTCCGCATGCTTGTGCTTATGGTGTGTATGCATTGTGTGTGTGTCTGTGTGCTTTTACGTACATCATATCTGGTGTGTGTGTGTGTGTGTTGGAGTCAGACGCAGCAGTTTGAAACCCCACGCTTCAGCATTATGGGAGCTGCGTTGGCCAATAATCAGCGTTTTACCCCCCTCCCGCTCCGAGGCGAGGGGTAGAGGGGGTGAGGACGTTATCCATCCCATTCAGGACCTCCCCTCTCCCCCTGTTAGTTTTGGACAGAGGGTGGACAGTACACCCCTCTCCTCTGTCCTAGGGGTGCGTTCAGCACCCACACTGATGAAGGAGAAGAGCCGTCACTACAAAGAGATGGAACGGTGTGATGGAGGGATGGAGGGGGTGAAACAAATAACCATCATCACTACAGCCCCCAGGCCGAGGCCTGTCTCTCTGTTTTATCCATCCATCTCTCTGGCTTTCTGTAGGCTATCATTTTGTATTTCTCACTGTCTACCTTGGAATGGCTCAAACAGACACTGTGTCTTTTATCAAAGAGACTTCAGAGAGTCCATCCTCTTCAGCGCTTTGTGCCTTTGGTTGTTTGTTGTTGGCTCAGCCTTTCTCAATGTTGTGTGTGTGTGTGTTCTGTTAAACCTGGGTGCTGCAGTGCTGACACAAGGTCTATCTGGTAAAGACACCAACCGCTGGAGGCAACATGTTACTGATGTTCGATTCCTCCGTTCACTCGAAGCTTAAAGCTTACCCTGACATCAATGCGGGGTTTAAACTAAAGTTGGAGTTGTATATAGTGAATACCTCAGTATACAGTTCGACCAGGTGTATTAGACCCTTAGGCCCTAACATGGATTACACAATATATCAGGAGTGTATCACACAGGAACATTCAGACAAATTGTGTGGTTTAGCTCCAGGCAAATGTACAGAAATAGGATCTTAATTTGAGCCAGTTTGTTACAGCAGGAAAATAATCCTGCAGCAACAGGAAATGTGAATTATTATGTAGATTATAATTAATGGACATTTTTATAGGGGTTGATACATTTTTCGTAAGGGAAAATTAAGTTTGAAATTTCAAACTGGAAATTACAAACGTCAAACTTTTTTAAACCATAGTTCTGCAAGTTCTCCTGCAACAGAGTGGTCAAATTAACATCTGTAACTGTCCCTGTGTACTCTCCATCTCCTTCCATGTCAAAGATCCACACCCGGAAGTGAAATAGCCTCTGGACCACAGACACACAGTCAAACACTGTCAAAAAACAGGGATTTTTAGCTCGAGGAAAATGCCTCAGTCTTCCACACACACAGCGGGCAAGCTGTTAATATTAATGTGGATCTCCAGGACTGTGATTCCCCTGCAAGGCTCCTCTGTCCTCTGGCTGCTTACATACAAACCCTGAAGAAAGACAAACATTGATAGTACATTCATAACAACCTAAGCGAGAAGACCAGACCAGACCAGAAAGACAGACAGACAGACAGACAGAGGAGCCTTGCAGGTAAGGTACAGTCCTGGAGATCCACATTAATATTAAAAGATTGCCTGCTGTGTGTTTTGAAGACTGAGGGATTTACCTCGAGCTAAACAATACACGTTCTTGACAGTATGTTACACTGGGTGTCTGTTGTCGCCCAGAGGCTATTTCAGATTTAAAGAGAAAGAGAGAAAAAGAAAGGCAATCTAAAGAAAATGTTTTTTTTGTGTGTGTGTGCGCTTCAGTGATAATGACACTTTGTGAATAACTTCTGGAGATCTGCAGGCATCAGTAAGTTAGCCAGGCCTGATGAACCTTCTGGAGATCTGCAGGCATCAGTAAGTTAGCCAGGCCTGATGAACATTCTGGAGATCTGCAGGGATCAGTAAGTTAGCCAGGCCTGATGAACCTTCTGGAGATCTTCAGGGATCAGTAAGTTAGCTAGGCCTGATGAACCTTCTGGAGATCTGCAGGCATCAAGTAAGTTAGCCAGGCCTGATGAACCTTCTGGAGATCTGCAGGGATCAGTAAGTTAGCTAGGCCTGATGAACCTTCTGGAGATCTGCAGGGATCAGTAAGTTAGCTAGGCCTGATGAACCTTCTGGAGATCTGCAGGCATCAGTAAGTTAGCCAGGCCTGATGAACCTTCTGGAGATCTGCAGGGATCAGTAAGTTAGCTAGGCCTGATGAACCTTCTGGAGATCTGCAGGCATCAGTAAGTTAGCTAGGCCTGATGAACCCTCTGGAGATCTGCAGGGATCAGTAAGTTAGCTAGGCCTGATGAACCTTCTGGAGATCTGCAGGGATCAGTAAGTTAGCTAGGCCTGATGAACCTTCTGGAGATCTGCAGGCATCAGTAAGTTAGCTAGGCCTGATGAACCTTCTGGAGATCTGCAGGGATCAGTAAGTTAGCTAGGCCTGATGAACCTTCTGGAGATCTGCAGGGATCAGTAAGTTAGCTAGGCCTGATGAACCTTCTGGAGATCTGCAGGGATCAGTAAGTTAGCTAGGCCTGATGAACCTTCTGGAGATCTGCAGGCATCAGTAAGTTAGCCAGGCCTGATGAACCTTCTGGAGATCTGCAGGGATCAGTAAGTTAGCCAGGCCTGATGAACCTTCTGGAGATCTGCAGGCATCAGTAAGTTAGCCAGGCCTGATGAACCTTCTGGAGATCTGCAGGCATCAGTAAGTTAGCCAGGCCTGATGAACCTTCTGGAGATCTGCAGGGATCAGTAAGTTAGCTAGGCCTGATGAACCTTCTGGAGATCTGCAGGCATCAGTAAGTTAGCCAGGCCTGATGAACCTTCTGGAGATCTGCAGGGATCAGTAAGTTAGCCAGGCCTGATGAACCTTCTGGAGATCTGCAGGCATCAGTAAGTTAGCCAGGCCTGATGAACCTTCTGGAGATCGCAGGGATCAGTAAGTTAGCCAGGCCTGATGAACCTTCTGGAGATCTGCAGGGATCAGTAAGTTAGCTAGGCCTGATGAACCTTCTGGAGATCTGCAGGGATCAGTAAGTTAGCTAGGCCTGATGAACCTTCTGGAGATCTGCAGGGATCAGTAAGTTAGCTAGGCCTGATGAACCTTCTGGAGATCTGCAGGGATCAGTAAGTTAGCCAGGCCTGTTTTCTCATTTAAAGTTGCTCACATGTTCTTAGTGTTCCTTGACCTTAGATGTTGCAGTTGATTAGTGTTTATGAGGCCTAATGAATGCTTATGCATTCTCTCAACAGCCTGTGTTAATATTGATGAGCATGACTGAGTGCTGACATGCACTATTCACTGAAAGGTCATATGATGGTTATGAGTCTAGAATGCACTAGCTATAATCTAGCAGCTGTAATCTAGCAGCTGTAATCTTGTAAACTAGCAGCTGTAAACTAGCAGCTGTAATCTTGTAAACTAGCAGCTGTAAACTAGCAGCTGTAATCTTGTAAACTAGCAGCTGTAAACTAGCAGCTGTAATCTTGTAAACTAGCAGCTGTAAACAAGCAGCTGTAATCTTGTAAACTAGCAGCTGTAAACTAGCAGCTGTAATCTTGTAAACTAGCAGCTGTAAACTAGCAGCTGTAATCTTGTAAACTAGCAGCTGTAAACTAGCAGCTGTAATCTTGTAAACTAGCAGCTGTAATCTTGTAAACTAGCAGCTGTAAACTAGCAGCTGTAATCTTGTAAACTAGCAGCTGTAAACTAGCAGCTGTAATCTAGTAAACTAGCAGCTGTAAACTAGCAGCTGTAATCTAGTAAACTAGCAGCTGTAAACTAGCAGCTGTAATCTAGTAAACTAGCAGCTGTAAACTAGCAGCTGTAATCTAGTAAACTAGCAGCTGTAAACTAGCAGCTGTAAACTGGCAGCTGTAAACTAGCAGCTGTAAACTAGCAGCTGTAATCTAGTAAACTAGCAGCTGTAAACTAGCAGCTGTAATCTAGTAAACTAGCAGCTGTAAACTAGCAGCTGTAATCTTGTAAACTAGCAGCTCTGATCTAGCAGCTCTTACCGAAATAGCATTATTAGGGCCCTGGTCTAAACTAGTGCACTATATAGGGAAAGTAGTGCACTACATGGGAAATAGGGTCCCTCTACAGACACAGATAAGTTCTAAGAAGAGAACACCAGACCGCTCTCTAAGGACCTCTCTGTCCACTTCCTGATCAATAGCATCTGTTACCGTGGTGATCGATAACCCTGCAGCCAATCCCAAACCACACGGTCACTTGTCCTTGCATTCTGTTGCAGTATGGTGATTGTGGTAATCAAAGATAGCAATACTGTAAATACTGAAAAGATACTGGTGTCTCCGCTCTAAAAAATGGGGATAAATGTCTGCAGAGACGGAAGGCAGGCGGGAGGAGATGGGGCATTCTAGCCATTGAGGTGGCAGATGTGAACAACAGGCACAACTCTGATTAGGCCTCACGTAGGGAATGTCCAATAAAATGTTATATTGACCAAATTGGACACCCTAGCATTGACCGCCATACAAAAACTCCCCACTTCCACTGCTTCACACTACAGCAGAGCCGGTAGATTATGGGGAGGAGTCAGCTCTCTCACTCCATCTCTTCTGCTATACACACACCTGACCCACTTACCTTTACACTCCTGAACCCTGGAGCGACCTCCTTTGAATGACACCTCTCCCTCCCTCACACTACCTTGCACACCACCCCCTGTGAAAGGTGGAATGACAGGAGTGGAAAAGGGAAGACTGAATTATTCACTGATTGGTCTGGCATGATTTAATCTCTTCTTTCTCCCTTCCTTTCCTAAATTGCTCCTTTCCTCCATCTCTTGACACCGATTCTCACTGTTTCTTTTCTCTGTCCTTCGTGTTCATATGGAGAGAGGCTGATGTGGGAAAGAGTTGAAGAAGTCTTGTAAACTAGCAGCTGTAAACTAGCAGCTGTAATCTAGCAGCTGTAATCTTGTAAACTAGCAGCTGTAAACTAGCAGCTGTAATCTAGTAAACTAGCAGCTGTAATCTAGCAGCTGTAATCTAGCAGCTGTAATCTAGCAGCTGTAATCTTGTAAACTAGCAGCTGTAAACTAGCAGCTGTAATCTTGTAAACTAGCAGCTGTAATCTAGCAGCTGTAATCTTGTAAACTAGCAGCTGTAAACTAGCAGCTGTAATCTAGTAAACTAGCAGCTGTAAACTAGCAGCTGTAATCTAGCAGCTGTAATCTAGCAGCTGTAATCTTGTAAACTAGCAGCTGTAAACTAGCAGATGTAATCTAGCAGCTGTAATCTTGTAAACTAGCAGCTGTAAACTAGCAGCTGTAATCTTGTAAACTAGCAGCTGTAATCTAGCAGCTGTAATCTTGTAAACTAGCAGCTGTAAACTAGCAGCTGTAATCTAGCAGCTGTAATCTTGTAAACTAGCAGCTGTAAACTAGCAGCTGTAAACTAGCAGCTGTAATCTAGCAGCTGTAATCTTGTAAACTAGCAGCTGTAAACTAGCAGCTGTAATCTTGTAAACTAGCAGCTGTAAACTAGCAGCTGTAATCTAGCAGCTGTAATCTTGTAAACTAGCAGCTGTAAACTAGCAGCTGTAATCTTGTAAACTAGCAGCTGTAATCTAGCAGCTGTAATCTTGTAAACTAGCAGCTGTAAACTAGCAGCTGTAATCTAGCAGCTGTAATCTTGTAAACTAGCAGCTGTAAACTAGCAGCTGTAAACTAGCAGCTGTAATCTAGCAGCTGTAATCTTGTAAACTAGCAGCTGTAAACTAGCAGCTGTAATCTAGCAGCTGTAATCTTGTAAACTAGCAGCTGTAAACTAGCAGCTGTAATCTAGCAGCTGTAATCTTGTAAACTAGCAGCTGTAATCTAGCAGCTGTAATCTAGTAAACTAGCAGCTGTAATCTTGTAAACTAGCAGCTGTAAACTAGCAGCTGTAATCTTAGCTGCTAGTTTACAGCTCTCTCTTATATATATATATATATATATATATATATATATATATATATATAGAGAGAGAGAGAGAGAGAGAGAGAGAGAGAGAGAGAGAGAGAGAGAAGGGGATAGAGAGAGAGAGAGAGAGAGAGAGAGAGAGAGAGAGAGAGAGAAGGGGATAGAGAGAGAGAGAGAGAGAGAGAGAGAGAGAGAGAGGATAGAGAGAGAGAGAGAGGGGATAGAGAGAGAGAGAGAAGGGGATAGAGAGAGAGAGAGAGAGAGAGAGAGAGAGAGAGAGAGAGAGAGAGAGGATAGAGAGAGAGAGAAGGGGAGAGAGAGAGAGAGAGAGAGAAGGGGGATAGAGAGAGAGAGGAGAGAGAGAGAGAGAGAGAGAGAGAGAGAGAGAAGAGAGAGAGAGAGAGGAGAGAGAGAGAGAGAGAGAGAGAGAGAGAGAGATAGAGAAGGGGATAGATAGAGAGAGAGAGAGAGACAGAGAGAGAGAGAGAGAGAGAGAGAGAGAGAGGAGAGAGAGAGAGAGAGAGAGAGAGAGAGACAGAGAGAGAGAGAGAGAGAGACAGAGAGAGACAGAGAGAGACAGAGAGAGAGAGAGAGAGAGAAGAGAGAGAGAGAGAGAGAGAGAGAGAGAGAGAGAGAGAGAGAGAGAGAGAGAGAGAGGATAGAGAGAGAGAGAAGGGGAGAGAGAGAGAGAGAGAGAGAGAAAGGGGATAGAATAGAGAGAGGAGAGAGAAGAGAGAGAGAGAGAGAGAGAGAGAGAGGAGAGAGAGAGAAGGGATAGAGAGAGAGAGGGGTAAGGGAAATAGAAGAGAGAGGGATAGATAGAGAGGAAGAGGAGATAGGGAGAGAGTAAAGAGGGAGAGAGAAGAGGAGATGAGAGAGAGAAGGGGGCATAGAGAGAGGGAGAGGGCGAGAGCGAGAGCGGGGAGAAGAGGATAGAGAGTAAGAGAGAGAGAGAGAGAGGGAGAGAAACAGACAGACAGAGAGAGGAGAGAAGGGGTAGAGAGAGAGAGAGAGAGAGAAGCGAGAGAGAGAGAGAGAGAGAGAGAGAGAAGGGGATATATATATATATATATATAGAGAGAGAGAATGGGATATATATAGATAGATAGAGAAGGGGAGAGAGAGAGGGAGAGAGACAGACAGACAGAGGGGAGAGAAGGGATATATATATGTATATATATAGCGAGAAGGGGATATATATATAGAGAGAGAAGGGGATATAGAGAGATAGAGAGAGAGAGAGGGAGAGGGAGAGACATACAGAGAGAGGAGAGAAGGGGAGAGAGAGAGAGAGAGAGAGAGAGAGAGAGAGAGAGAGAGAAGAGGATAGAGTGAGAGATAGGCAGAAGGGGAGAAGAGGATAGAGAATGAGAGAGAAGGGGATAGAGAATGAGAGATAGGCAGAGGGGGAGATAGAGAGAAAGGGGTAAAGGAAGACACCTGCTAATGTGTGACAGACAATAAGGAGAGATCGGATGTATCCTAATGAAATCTAGTGTTTTTAGACTGCTCCACTCTTTCCTTGATTTAAAGGAAACTTTTTCCCAATCTAAGGACCTTTATAATGGGAATTTGTCAATCCCCCCCTTAAAGTCCCTCAAACCATCTCACCGTCATTTATTTGACATATAATATTATCACCTCTACTCTTCCGTCCCTCTCCCACCTCCACCCTCTCCTCTTTCTCTCCCACCTTCACCCTCTCCTCTTTCTCTCCCATCTCCACCTCTCCTCTTTCTCTCCCATCTCCACCCTCTCCTCTTTCTCTCCCATCTCCACCCTCTCCTCTTTCTCTCCCATCTCCACCTCTCCTCTTTCTCTCCCACCTCCACCCTCTCCTCTTTCTCTCCCACCTCCACCCTCTCCTCTTTCTCTCCCACCTCCACCCTCCCCTCTTTCTCTCCCACCTCCACCCTCCCCTCTTTCTCTCCCACCTCCACCCTCTCCTCTTTCTCTCCCACCTCCACCCTCTCCTCTTTCTCTCCCATCTCCACCTCTCCTCTTTCTCTCCCACCTCCACCCTCTCCTCTTTCTCTCCCATCTCCACCTCTCCTCTTTCTCTCCCACCTCCACCCTCTCCTCTTTCTCTCCCATCTCCACCTCTCCTCTTTCTTTCTCTCCCATCTCCACCTCTCCTCTTTCTTTCTCTCCCATCTCCACCTCTCCCATCTCCACCTCTCCTCTTTCTCTCCCATCTCCACCTCTCCCATCTCCACCTCTCCTCTTTCTCTCCCATCTCCACCCTCTCCTCTTTCTCTCCCATCTCCACCTCTCCTCTTTCTCTCCCACCTCCACCCTCTCCTCTCTCTCCCATCTCCACCTCTCCTCTTTCTCTCCCATCTCCACCTCTCCTCTTTCTCTCCCATCTCCACCTCTCCTCTTTCTCTCCCATCTCCACCTCTCCTCTTTCTCTCCCATCTCCACCTCTCCTCTTTCTCTCCCACCTCCACCCTCTCCTCTTTCTCTCCCATCTCCACCCTCTCCCATCTCCACCTCTCCTCTTTCTCTCCCATCTCCACCTCTCCTCTTTCTCTCCCATCTCCACCTCTCCTCTTTCTCTCCCATCTCCACCTCTCCTCTTTCTCTCCCATCTCCATCTCCACCTCTCCTCTTTCTCTCTCAGCCCCTCACCTCTTCTTTCCTCTCCTGTGATTAATCCCCGCTGATTGTGTGTGTTTTCTCGCCAGAGCAGATACACACACACACACACAAGTGAGTATGTCAGTGCGAGTGTTCTCCCTGGACAGAGCAAACACAATAGGAGCCAAGGGAAATAAACTCTTAATTGGAGAGGATGGAAACCATGGTGTTCCACAACCAGATAGAGAGAGGGAGAGTATTGTGCCCATTGAGCCTTCTTCACCCCACCCCCATCCCCCCTCTCTCTCACACACAAACACACATTCAGCACCATGGACAGTACTGGGATCAACTGGAAATGAACAGAAGACAGCTGATCACCGATTTCAGCACCACAGCCACTGAACAGGGGGATGAGAGAGCCTGAGAGGAAGACGGAGAGGGAGCGATAGAGATTAATGACATGAACACAGGGCTCCACAGGGGAACATGTTGTGGTGTTGTAGTCATTATCTCTGGAGGAGAAGAGAGTGTTTAGTGGCTTGGGGAGCTAATACCTCAGCCAGGGATAATTGAATAGGAACAGAGCGTTATGATCCGGTTAGGCTAACGAGCAGTCTTCCACTCTGACTCTTTTCACACTCTCCATCAAACTTTTCTCTATCTTTTACTCATTTGAATCCGTTTCAATCCTTCTGCTCCCGTCTACCTTTCGTCTTTGCCCTCTCCTTTCCTACACCTTTCAGCCTTCTCTCTTTTCTCTCGTTACATGCAGGTGTGTCTGTGTGTTGGAGGGGTTTTGATCTCCTCTGTTGGTGGGAGAACCATCTCCACCGTAACTAGGCACCTCTCTCCTGAGATCGACCCCTGTATTCCAACAGTCCCCCACCACCGACACACACACCCCGTCGCTGCATGATTCATGAACATTTCATCAAATAGTCTTATGACATGCAGTGTCAGACCAGCAAAGAAACATCCCATCTGAGCCCCACTGCCACCCCACAGCCAGCGCACACACACCTTTGAACTGTTTGTGTGCGTGCACATATGTGTGTGTGCGTAGGTTCATGAGTGCGTGCATGTAATAACATAGTAATATATGCCATTTAGCAGATGCTTTGATCCAAAGAGTCATTTTTGTTTAAGTGCACTTCGATAAAAGTGCAATCGGACAAAGTGGACGGACGGGTTGAGGTTAACATCTCGGGTCACTATGACAACTGACATGGGTCAACATGACTACCTCTTGACACACTAGGGTTAGGTCTGCCATGTGTATGTGTGTCACACACCTAGAAGCTGTGAGTGGAACTCTAGGTTTAGAGAGAGTGGAGTCCTGAGCCAGATGGATGAAAAGTGGCTTTTAGTGTTAAGAGATGTATTTACTCATATTATATTCATCATATACTGTATATTAATAACATTGGTTCTGTGTGCTCTGACATGTGTCACTGTGTGTGCTACATCTGTTTTCTCTCAAACACTTCCCTGACAATCAATCTTTAATGGCTGCTTCATAGAAATGTCTCAGTCCAGGAAACTGCTACTTTCACCCATCCCATACCACTCCCTCCCATACCACTCTCTCCCATACCACTCTCTCCCATACCACTCCCTCCCATACCACTCTCTCCCATACCACTCTCTCCCATACCACTCTCTCCCATACCACTCTCTCCCATACCACTCTCTCCCATACCACTCCCTCCCATACCACTCTCTCCCATACCATACCACACCCTCCCATACCACTCTCTCCCATACCACTCTCTCCCATACCACTCTCTCCCATACCACTCTCTCCCATACCACTCTCTCCCATACCACTCCCTCCCATACCACTCTCTCCCATACCACTCCCTCCCATACCACTCCCTCCCATAACACTCCCTCTCACGCTCTCCTAAATTATTCTGTTTTTCACTGTGGCTTTCAATCTACTCCGGTCAGTTCTTCTCTTATGGTCTCTTCTTCTCTGTATGTCTCTTGTTGAGGTCCCCTTCTTATCGGTCAGGCTGCTGAAATATTGAGGGTCAAGCACACAAACAATCATCTGCAAACACAATTTCAACACAAGCTAGGGTTCCCATCCAATCAGAGAGATTTTCATGTGACAATTCAAACATTTTGCATGAAGAAAAAATCTGCATTATCCCACCAGTGATGTATTTCCACCAAACGTACTTATTACGGATCAAATAAATCAGTGCGTGAAGACATAGTGCACATAAAATGTACTTTTTGTTGAACTTTTCATTGACTGAATTAGCACATGCGCTTAGGCCAACAGCTAGCAGAGACAGTACGGGTAGGCATAGCCGAGGAAAGTAGCGATGCTGAGGGTGCTGTAGCACCCGTTGAGAAATCAAAATGATATACAATTTGTGCACACCCATGTCAACAGCACCCCCATGTCAACAGCACCCCACCCCAAAACATCTTCCCGCGGGTAGGCTGTGCAGGTAGGTTAGTCTACATGATTGGTATAATTAAGAGCAGGAATATTTGTATTTGTCAAAGGGCAGTCAAGCTTCGATCATCATGCCACCAGAATAAGACTCTTGGTATTTATTGGACAGGAGCGTCAAGCTCATCACAGTGCAGTTTCAACACCCTGTGAAGTTCATCATAACTTATTTCATCTGTAGCCTAATAAACTGGTTTCCTTAGTTGTGGTGGTTACAGATACTCTTTCATTATCCTAAAGTTGACTTTTCCCCCCAACAGTTACTTAAGCCAGTTGTTACATAAATGGTCAATTATGGTATTACATCAATGTGTCATACAGCACGGATGCAGACACACCAATGTATTTTTAGCCCTACACAATTCTATATCTATCGCCTCTATTTACTTTTAGGTTTGTGGCTTCATGTAAATCAGCGATGAACAACTTTGATGGGGCCACAGCGGCTCTCAGAACTGCGTACCCACATCCATACATGCAGTCAGAGTCGGCCCTAGCCCTAAGTGAAATTGTGTTGGGGGTAGGGGGCCCACTTCGCAAGCAAAACATTTTAGCGGTCCCCCTCTTCACAGTGGAGACAAAAATATATATACTTTTAAAGTT
Source organism: Oncorhynchus kisutch (assembly GCF_002021735.2). Taxonomy (NCBI): domain Eukaryota; kingdom Metazoa; phylum Chordata; class Actinopteri; order Salmoniformes; family Salmonidae; genus Oncorhynchus; species Oncorhynchus kisutch. Next base: position 17,374,085 of record NC_034186.2, on the reverse strand, counting down.
CATTCCCTGCAATTCCACACATTTTCCCACGGGGTATAGAGAAAATGTTGCAGTTTAAAGGCAAGTTTGATGTAAATCTACACATTTTGACATGGGGCAGAGAGAAGATTTAGCTATTTTATTACTAATTTAATGCAATTATACTCAATTTGCCATGGGGTGGAGAGAAATGTTTGACGTTTTTAATATGATACCTGAGTGAGGGTGACTTGCAAAATCAATGAAGGCCGTCCGATCGGTAATACGACTATGATTACTACAAGTTTAGATGGGTGGCTAGACTACTGTGACTTATCAATCACATTTTCTTTGCTGACAAGGACTAATTGAGTGACTGTCGATCACTGGCATAACCCCCTAGAGTCGATGTCCATGCCCCGCAAAAATCTATTTTGCATAATAAAAACAATTCCCAACAAAAGCTGTCTGTTTAAGATGGCTAAATCCACTGCATCCGCCAATGGCGGCCTTCCGCATCTGGGGTGGAAGGTGACTTTATCAGACAATGAGACCATCCCGAATATTGGTCTTCTCACGAAAACGTCTGTAGTGTCCGAACGATTTGGCCTAGAAACTAATATGACCACCCTATGGAAAAGGTAAGAGTCTCACGAACACATGCATGCCTCGCAAGACTCGTCTGAAGGTAGCCCGGACCAGTTAAAAACATTTATGGAAGTGTATGTGGAAGTAGCTTAGTGCCCAATTTTATTTGTTGACGAACTGACTTGTTGGGAAGGTGGCATCCTATGACGATGCCACGTTGAAAGTCACTGAGCTTAGTTTAATTAAGCACATGTAGTAATGAGTATGATTCTGTGTTCACATGCAAAAGTGATTGCTTTTGATTAAAACACTGTCTGCATTCCCTCCTCGCTCCCACGAATGCTTCAAGACTCTCCATTTAAACGGTCTGTCGAAATCGATGTTTTCGGAACAGGGTTCGTAGTGTAATGGTAGTGGCCTGTGGATTGTGGGTTCACCTCCTGCAGAATACTTTTTGACCATTATTTTGTTTCTAGTTTTGACCCCCCCCCCCCCCCCCCCCCCCCATGACACACACACGTATTTCTATTCACTAGGTGACTCTTATAGAGCCTTTGGGTTCGTGGGGAGGCAGCAAGTGGGGTGATGTGTACATCTTGCTGGAGACCAGGAGAGACCAGCTCTCAGACTCTATGCACACCATCCCTACGGTACTGACCAGGGACACCGTGCTCTATGGCAGAGTGGGGGATTGTGGGCATACACCTGTCATGGAGAAATGGAAGTGTTCCCATGTGGATTCATCATGCGATGCACACCATCCCTACGGTACCGAACAGGGACACAGTGCTTTATGGCAGAGTGGGGGATTGTGGGCATACACCTGTCATGGAGAAATGGAAGTGTTCCCATGTGGATTCATCATGCGATGCACACCATCCCTACGGTACTGAACAGGGACACAGTGCTTTATGGCAGAGTGGGGGATTGTGGGCATACACCTGTCATGGAGAAATGGAAGTGTTCCCATGTGGATTCATCATGCGATGCACACCATCCCTACGGTACTGAACAGGGACACAGTGCTTTATGGCAGAGTGGGGGATTGTGGGCATACACCTGTCATGGAGAAATGGAAGTGTTCCCATGTGGATTCATCATGCGATGCACACCATCCCTACGGTACTGAACAGGGACACAGTGCTTTATGGCAGAGTGGGGGATTGTGGGCATACACCTGTCATGGAGAAATGGAAGTGTTCCCATGTGGATTCATCATGCGATGCACACCATCCCTACGGTACTGAACAGGGACACAGTGCTTTATGGCAGAGTGGGGGATTGTGGGCCAACACCTGTCATGGAGAAATGGAAGTGTTCCCATGTGGAGCTGACAAAGGATTTATGCCAATTCAAATGGACACATGGTACATGGCACACTATCCATACTTAAAATGTATGTTCTGTTCCAAAGCTGTGAGTACTCCTCTGTTTCCATATTTATACTGGGAATGTATGTTCTGTTCCAGAGCTGTGAGTACTCCCCTCTGTTTTCATATTTATACTGGGAATGTATGTTCTGTTCCAGAGCTGTGAGTACTCCCCTCTGTTTTCATATTTATACTGGGAATGTATGTTCTGTTCCAGAGCTGTGAGTACTCCCCTCTGTTTTCATATTTATACTGGGAATGTATGTTCTGTTCCAGAGCTGTGAGTACTCCCCTCTGTTTTCATATTTATACTGGGAATGTATGCTCTTTTACTGAAGATGGACAGCTGTGTACCGAATTACTAAGAACATTTGTAGCAAAAGGATTTATAGCACCAATCCAATGTCAGATCTGTAAACATGCCTTTCATTTTTCTTCAGTGTGTTTTGTACTTGTCTAATACCTTTGTATTTTACAGGTGTTTCTCAGCAGTGTTTGTATCAGGTGTTACCAAAATGATTCAAGCCCAGTGCTCCCACACCTGATTCTATTACTCAGCTGTTCATCGAGACCATAAATAGTAGAATTAGGTGTAGTAGAACTGGGCTTGAACAAAAAAGCCTGTATACACCTGTAGCTTGTCAAGAGCAATTGTGGCCATCCCTGAATTGTATTTACAAAGTTGACTATACCTGATGAATGTACATTTGGTTTTAAATGGTATTTAATGATAAGTCACTTTTGTTTACAGGTGATCTAGTAGTAGGCCTTTCTTCAGTAAACTTTAAGGTACATTTTCATGTAAATACTTAAAGGATACATGTTGATTATTTGTGTATTTTCCAGGAGCTTGCGTAATAGTCTTGATCAGGGAAAAACGTTCCAGTTTACTCTATATTGGCTTAAATGGGTTTCTGGTTTTTCACCTCCCTCTGGAAAGATCTAACAACTACATTTTTGTTGCCATTTGTCATTATTGTTTACTTTATCTTAACTTATATTGAATTTATGTGTTATGCTATATTACAATATTGTATAATAATGTTCCATAACCACCTTCCAGTAAAATTAAAAACAAAAAAATATGTTATAAGTGAGAAAAGGAATTGCTCTGAAGACAAAAGAAAGGAATTTCACATTTCCACCCATGCTCTACCCAGGTTATCCAGCACATAGCTTTGACCTATTACAGTAGCTATGTTGGTCTATTGTACTTCAAACAATGTGTAGGCAGGTTGCTTAAGATTCTAACCTTCTCAAACAGACCAATTCATATGCCGCGTTCAAAACAACTGGGAACTTGGAAATCTCCGACTTCCGACTTCAGTGTGTTCAAAACAACTGGGAACTCTGGAAGAAAACAAGCTCCGACTGGGAAAAATTGATTTGAAGGTCATCCAACTCAGAATTCCAACTCGGGCATCTTTCTTGGGATCCGACTTTCCGACCTGAAGGTCACTAACATCATGATTTGACCTCGTATTTTTCAGAAATTCCAGTTGTTTTGAATGTGGCAATACTCTTCAGATGGATAATGGGCTTTACATTGAACTGCTATTAAAATGATCTATATACACATAGTCATGCTTCAGATGTAGAGTCATTCAGGTGATCTAAGCAAGGGACCTGTGATATTTCAAGACTGATAGGGAGATTGACTAACTGTGGAAATCCACAGGAGTCAGACATATACAAACACATCCAAGATCACGCAACTGGGTGGCAGTGTGTGTGTGTGTGTGTGTGTATGTAGTGTCTGAGGAGAAGATGGCACTTTCAGTTGACAGAGCATCTGTAGCTAGATTAGAGGCACCAGATGGACAGAGACTCCCCGACCTCCTCTGCTCTCCTCTCTTACCATCAGCCCAGTCCTTTGGTCTTCAGGGCTTCCTCCCTGGTGTCTTCAGACACGCACATCTCTCTGAGACTCACCTGTGACCTCCGTCAACCAGGCTACTATGCCACCACCTCCTCCACTGTGTGTGTATGAGCTCATGGCTCTTAAGCAATAGGGTGATGATGCAACACAAGCCCTGTCACCATACTTCTACCTGTTTTCTCTCATCTCTTTTCATCTCTCACTTCTCTCTACGGTCTCCTCCAGAACTTACTTTTTCAGAATGAGAGAGGAGTGAGAATGGCACGAGAGGGGAGGGTTGTTGTTTTACGGGCTAACCGTTTGTGCTATTTTGTGTGTTTAATCACATTGTAACTTATTTTGTACCTAATGTTTCTGCCACCGTCTCTTACGACCGAAAAGAGCTTCTGGATATCAGAACAGTGATTACTCACCTCCAACTGGATGAAGATGTTTTCTTTAATGAGTTGGACTCGAAGGACATACTGCTGCTCCCAGACCAGGCCCAAATCCCTGTCATTCTCATGAAGATGAGACGCTGATACAGGGTACGCAGATCCGGGTGCCTTGGAGAATTTGTTGACGAGTGTGTAACCTGCCTCAACCATCCGTCCTATTGACCAACGTGCAATCTTTGGAGAATAAACTGGATGAGCTCCGTGACACTATCCTACCAACAATGTAATATCTTATGTTTCACCATGTTGTGGCTGAATGACAACATGGATAATATACAGTTGCCTGAATTTTTCGTGCATTGGCATGACAGATCAGCAAACTCCGTTAAGACAAGGGGTGGTGGTCTATGTCTATTTGTCAATAACAGCTGGTGCTCGAAATCTAATATTAAAGAAGTCTCAAGGTATTGCTCACCTGAGGTAGAGTACCTCATGATAAGCTGTAGACCACACTATCTACCAAGAGATTTTTCATCTATATTTTTCGTAGCCGTCTATTTACCACCACAAACCGATGTTGTTACTAAGACCACACTCAACAAACTGTATAAGACCATAAGCAAACAAGAAAATGCTCATCCAGAGGTAGCACTTCTAGTGGCCGGGGACTTTTATGCAGGAAAACTTAAATCCATTATACTTCATTTCTATCAGCATTTCACATGTGCAACCAGAGGATATATGTAAAGCTCTCCCTCACCCTCCATTTGGCAAATCTGATCATAATTATATCCTCCTGATTCCTGCTTACAAGCAAAAACTAAAGCAGGAATTACCAGTGACTCGCTCAATAGGGAAGAGGACAGATGACGCAGATGCTAAGCTACAGTACTGTTTTAATAGCAGAGACTGGAGTATACCACATCAGTCACCGGTTTCATCAATAAGTACATTCATGATGTGACCAGACGTACATACCCCAACCAGAAGCCAGAGATTACAGGCAACATCAGCACTGAGCTAATGGGTAGAGCTGCCGCTTTCAAAGAGCAGGACACTAACCCGGAAGCTTATAAGAAATCCTGCTATGCCTTCCGAAGGAACCATCAAACAGTTGAAGAGTCAATACAGGACTAGGATTGAATCCTACTACACCGGCTCTGACGCTCATCAGATGTGGCAAGGCTTGCCAATTATTACGGACTACAAAAGGAAGTCGAGTCACGAGCTGCCCAGTGACAAGCCTACCAGATGAGCTAAATGACTTCTATGCGCGCTTTGAGGCAAGCAACACTGAAGCATGCATGGGAGCACAAGCTGTTCCGGACGACTGTGTGATCACACTCTCCGTAGCCGATGTGAGTAAGACCTTTAAACAGGTCAACATTCACAAGGCCGCAGGGCCAGACGGATTACCAGGGTGTGTACTCAGAGCATGCGCTGACCAACTGGCAAGGGTCTTCACTTAGATTTTCAACTTGCACTTTGAAAGGCTGGTCATGTCTCACACACCATCATCCCAGAAACCCAGGGTTTATCTCCAATTCACATACCATCCCAACAGTTCCACAAATGACGCAATCGCCATTGGACTCCACACTGCCCTTTCCCACCTGGACAAAAGGAACACCTACGTGAGAAGACTGTTCATTGACTACAGCTCAGTGTTCAACACCATAGTGCCCTCAAAGCTCATCACTAATCTAAAAACCCTGGGACTAAACACCTCTCTTGCAACTGGATCCTTGGCAGGCCGCACCCAGGTGGTAAGGTTAGGCAACAACACATCTGCCATGCTGATCCTCACCACGAAGGCCCCTCAGGGGTGCGTGCTTAGTCCCCTCCTGTCCTCCCTGTTCACCCACGACTGCGTGGCCAAGCATGACTCCAACACCATCATTAAGTTTGCAGACGATACAACGGTGGTAGGCCTGATCACAGACAACCATGAGACAGTCTATAGGGAGGAGGACAGAGACCTGGCAGTGTGGTGCCAGGACAACAACCTCTCCCTCAATGTGAGCAAGACAAAAGAGATGATCGTGGACTACAGGAAAAGGAGGGCCGAGCACGCCCCCATTCACATCGATGGGGCTGTAGTGGAGCAGGTTAAGAGCTTCAAGTTCAATGGTGTCCACATCATCAACAAACCAAAAACTCCAAGACAGTCATGAAGAGGGCACGACAACGCCTATTCCCCCTCAGGAGACTGAAAAGATTTGGCATGGGTCCTCAGATCCTCAAAATATTCTACAGCTGCACCATCGAGAGCATCCTGACTGACTGACTGGTTGCATCACCACCTGGTATGGCAACTGTTTGGCATCCGACCACAAGTCGCTACAGAGGGTAGTGGGTAGAGCCCAGTACATCACTAGGGCCAAACTACCTGCCATCCAGGACATCTATACCAGGCGGTGTCAGAGGAAGGCCCTAAAAATGGTCAAAGATTGCAGCCACCCTAGTCATAGACGGTTCTCTCTGCTACCTCACGGCAAGCGGTACTGGAGCGACAAGTCTAGGTCCAAAAGGCTCCTTAACAGCTTCTACACCCAAGCTATAAGACTGCTGAACAGTTCATCAAAAGGCTACCCGGACTATTTGCATTGACAACCATTTTCTTACGCTGCTGCTACACTGTTTACTATCTATGCATAGTCAGTCTACACCTACGTACATATGACCTCGACTATCCTGTACCCCCTGTATATAGCCTCCACATTGACTCGGTACCCCCTGTATATAACCTCCACATTGACTCGGTACCCCCTGTATATAGCCTCCACATTGACTCGGTACCCCCTGTATATAGCCTCCACATTGACTCGGTACCCCCTGTATATAGCCTCCACATTGACTCGGTACCCCCTGTATATAGCCTCCACATTGACTCGGTACCCCCTGTATATAGCCTCCACATTGACTCGGTACCCCCTGTATATAGCCTCCACATTGACTCGGTACCCCCTGTATATAGCCTCCACATTGACTCGGTACCCCCTGTATATAGCCTCAATATTTTTATTTTGTTGTGTTACTTTTTTAGAAGATATTTTCTTAGTTCTAATTTTTCTTACAGCATTGTTGGTTAAGGGCTTATAAGTAAGCATTTCATGATAAGGTCTACACCGCTTGTATTTGGCGCATGTGACAAATCAAATTTGAGCAAGAGAGAGATAGAATGGAGTGAGAAAGAGGTAGAAGGATAATTGTATAATTACTATAGGTGCATAATCAGGCACTGAGTCATTATGTAATTACAGTAATTTGCCATTGTTTAGTACCTACAGCTCAGGGACAACTAGAGAGAGAATATACATCTTCCTCTAGCACCTACAGTATCTGTCTGTCCCTCCCTCCTCTACTTAGTGATGTGTATCATGAGGTACATGTATACAGAGTGCTGCTCCATCAGCCACTGTCCCTCCCCAAGGTGTCTCCAGCCCTGTCCAGAGCCCTGCCTCACATTACAGCACCACTTCTTTATGGCTTTTTACATCCGTTTCCCTTAAAGATCTCCACTCAGTTTTACTTTATTCATCCCAAATGGCATCACTGAGGAACATGGGTATTTAGAAAGTCAAGCAGCAGGGTGGGGCGGCAGGTAGCCTAGTGGGTAAGAGTGATGGGCTAGTAACTGAAAGATCGCTGGTTCAAATCTCCAATCCGGCAAGGTGGAAAAATCTGCCATTCTGCACTTGAGCAAGGCAGTTAACCCCTAACAACAACTGCTACCAAATAAGGCAGCCCCCTGCACTTCTCTGATTCAGAGGGGTTGAGTTAAATGAGGAAGACACATTAGTTGAATGCATTCAGTTGTGCAACTGACTAAGTATCCCATTTCCCTTCCCTTTCCCAATGTTACAATGTGGAACTGTCAGTCATTCCCAGAACCCTTACATAACCATGGGATAGCCGGCATTCTGAGAGCCAGCATTCCGAATGAATACGGAAGATAAATGTGCCTCATCAAGGCCTGGCGTGATCCCAGTGTCCAGTCCTGACGTTCCAGGTCCAGGGGAATTTCCAGCCACACTCCTGACAGGTTTGATGAATCTCCACATTCCCCTTTCTCAGGACGCAAATCCTGGATCTTACCCAAATACCCCGCTCTGCTCAGGGTGCAATGTGGGTCTCTCCTCTAATAAGGGGCATGATATTTCAACCCCCTCAGCCGGTTCTTATCAGCTAAAAGCACTCTATCCCATCTCCCCCTGTCTGAAGACACTGTTGGTCCTTGTGCTCAGTGGCAAATGTCTCCAGCCTGCAAGCCAACACCACGCTAAAGTCTTAGACTTAAACTTTAAAATGAGATTGAAACTTTTGGCTACAACAAAGTCTTCAAACTGTGTAATGTTTGGGCTGCCTGCTGGGTTCCTCAGATACAAACTAAGAGCACTAACAGCCAGGGCAGGTGGACCAGACTGGGGATAAAACACTCCGTCATTCATATTTATAGACAACATTTCCCTTTGTATTAAACATAATGCTTTTAGGTTTTAGGAAGTGAAGGGCTTGTGTGTGAGGTCTAAAAGGTGTGTGTAGATGTGTTAGTGACGTTAAATTGGCATCAGCTCTTAAACGTTAATAAAGGACATGCATATTTCAGAAAGGTAAACAGGGCCAGGTGAACAGGGTGGAGGGGGAGGCTGGGGTGCTGGGCTGGGGATAACTTATTCATGTAGCTCTATGTAAGAGAGGCTGGGGTGCTGGGCTGGGGATAACTTATTCATGTAGCTCTATGTAACAGAGGCTGGGGTGCTGGGCTGGGGATAACTTATTCATGTAGCTCTATGTAACAGAGGCTGGGGTGCTGGGCTGGGGATAACTTATTCATGTAGCTCTATGTAACAGAGGCTGGGGTGCTGGGCTGGGGATAACTTATTCATGTAGCTCTATGTAACAGAGGCTGGGGTGCTGGGCTGGGGATAACTTATTCATGTAGCTCTATGTAACAGAGGCTGGGGTGCTGGGCTGCAACTGGACCATGTCCATAACTGTCAAGGCAGATGGAAGTGTGTTCTGCATGTAAAGATTGGACAGCATGTTGATTCTCTACAATGTTGGCACACATGGGAAGCTATGGCTCTGTGTCTGTGATGCAAACTCCAGGCGGACTCCTCTCCATCTCTAAAATTCACTCAAAGGAGAAAAGGAAAGAGAGAAAAACGGGGGAACGACAAGAAGTATTTTTTCTGAAGGAGAATGTCACTTTGTCTCTTTCTATGTGTGGAGGAAGGACTGGGATCCTCTTCTCCTCTCCATCTGTGTTCCTGTAAGACAAGTCCCTACTGATATACTCTGTAGCAAGTACTGAGAGCACCATTGAGAGCATCCTGTCAAGCTGTATTCCCACCTGGTATGGCAATTGTACCGTCCGCAATCAAAGGGCTTTCCAGAGGGTGGTGCGGTCAGCACAATGCATCATTGGGGGCACACTGCCTGCCCTCCACGACATCTACAGTACCTGGTGTCACAGCAAGGTCAAGAAAATCATCAAGGACCTCAGCCACCTGAGCCACGGCCTGTTCACCCAGCTACCATCTAGAAGATCATCAAGGTCCTCAGCCACCTGAGCCACGGCATGTTCACCCTGCTACCATCTAGAAGATCATCAAGGACCTCAGCCACCTGAGCCACGGCCTGTTCACCCAGCTACCATCTAGAAGATCATCAAGGTCCTCAGCCACCTGAGCCACGGCATGTTCACCCTGCTACCATCTAGAAGATCATCAAGGACCTCAGCCACCTGAGCCATGACCTGTTCACCCTACTACCATCTAGAAGATTATCAAGGTCCTCAGCCACCTGAGCCACGGCATGTTCACCCTGCTACCATCTAGAAGATCATCAAGGACCTCAGCCACCTGAGCCACGACCTGTTCACCCTGCTACCATCTAGAAGATCATCAAGGACCTCAGCCACCTGAGCCACGGCCTGTTCATTCCGCTACCATCTAGAAGGTGTAGACAGTACAGGTGCATCAAAGCTGGAACCAAGAGACTGATAGAATCTCCAGGCCATCAGACTTAAACAGTCACCAATAGTCGGGCTCCGCCCAGTACCCACACAGTTTATGTACAGTATATAGTGTATTCTAGTCATGGCTCATCCTATATAAACACTGCTGTATGCACCTCTATTCATATACTGTCCATATTGTCTATACACACCATTATATATACTGAGCGTACAAATCACTTTAACTGGTTAAAGTAGGATTAAAGGAGGATTTTTAAGCTTTGAGACAATTGAGAAATGTATTGTGTTTGTGCCATTCAGAGGGTAAATGGACAAAACAAAAGATTTAAGTGCCTTTGAACGGGGTATGGTAGTAGGTGCCGGGTGCACCGTTTTGTGCCAAGAACTGCAACACTGCTGGGTTTTTAAGCTAAACAGTTTTACGTGTGTATCAACAATGTTCCACCACCCAAAGGACATCTAGCCAACTTGACACAACTGTGGGAAGCATTGGAGTCAACATGGGCCAGCATCCCTGTGGGACGCTCTCAACACCTTGTAGAGTCCATACCCAGATGAATTAAGGCTGATCTGAGGTCAAAAGGGGGTGCAACTCAATATTAGGAAGGTGTTCTTAATGTTTTATACACTCAGTGTGTGTACACAGTTGGGGAGGGAAGACAGTATGGTAAATGCCTTCCCACGTGTGGGCGTTGGATGAAGAGTGAGTACAAGGTTTTCCCAAAGTTCAAAACCATAGTGGACTGAAAATGGCAAATCACCAATAAACAGAACAATAACATCTGCAGAAGACTACCATATTTTCTTTCCTGACAAAGTAATGTGTATTAGACACAGGACAGAGAGAGAGAGATGGAGGGAGGAGAGCTGGCCCCAAACTGCCAACAACTCACCACAACAAAACACTAAATGAAAAGGCAATATGTCAGAGATTCTCTCTCCCTCTCACACACACACACACAGCTGAGTCTGCAGTCTTTAACCATCACACTTCCTTGTTCTGTTCGTTTCTTATCATCTGTTTTTCTGTTCCCGGAGAATCAGAATCATCCAGTTCTTGGTGCAGAACAGGGTAAATGAGGGCATTTTTTTTACAAGCTGTAAATTCAGAGTTTATCCCAGTTCTCTTGCCTGTATGTCTCTCTGCCTCTCTCTCTAATCAGCAAATCACTTCTCTGAAAGAAAGTAGCTCTAAACTCTGCTGTTGTTCGTTCAACCAACACACTCTCACTTCAGTACCACAAGACAAAGCCAACAACACCCTGTACCCAAACACAGACAAAACGTGTCACTCTGGATAGCAACACAGGAGTCCAGCCGGCACAAACACGCCTCCAGGGCTAGCCATGATATCTACTGTATCCTGTTTGATCTCATCTGCCTTCTCAACACACACAGCGCTTAAGTCAGGTCAGTGTGCATCTGCCTCTGGCTTGAGTCTCATCTCAGTGCTTCACTGTGTGTGTTGGGTCCAGTGACACCTTCTATGTGTATCTGTCTCTGGTTTGGTCAGTTTGTCACTGTGTGTGTTGGGTCCAGTGACGCCTTCTATGTGTATCTGTCTCTGGTTTGGTCAGTTTGTCACTGTGTGTGTTGGGTCCAGAGACGCCTTCTATGTGGATCTGTCTCTGGTTTGGTCAGTTTGTCACTGTGTGTGTTGGGTCCAGTGACACCTCAATCACAAAGGCTCTACCACTTCGCCATCTTTACTGCCTGCAGGCGTAGCACTTTACAGAAACACCTTGTGACAAGCTACATGACACAGGGTGGCTGCATCCTACACAACATAGCTACTGTGACACATACTGTCACTTATCATGTAACTCTGTTTGTCAAAATATGAGGAAATACCCAGTCATGCCTCAAGGCATTGTGGGATTTGGAGTTATAAAGAGAGAGGCAGGAGACACGAGGTCTGTCATAATAGTGTAGCTGTCATTGACACCCACACTCCTCGTCACCAGTGATAGAGAGTTAGAATGAGGGGCAGGGGAGATGGTAGACGCAGCACATGGTAGACACAGTACAATATGTGTGCATATGAGATGAGGGGGGGAGGAGCCCAGCAGACATGGGTTTGTGGCTTACTTTGACCTGGTGTGTGGCATACTGTGTGACCTGGTGTGTGGCATGCTGTGACCTGGTGGCATACTGTGTGACCTGGTGTGTGGCATGCTGTGACCTGGTGTGTGGCATACTGTGTGACCTGGTGTGTGGCATGCTGTGACCTGGTGGCATACTGTGACCTGGTGGCATACTGTGACCTGGTGGCATACTGTGACAACACCCCACCACCCTTTTCCACATTTTGTTGTCTACACAGTGGGATTAAAATGTATATAATTGTCATTTTTCCCCCAACGATTTATACAAAATACTGTAATGTCAAATTGGAAGAAACATTCTAACGTTTGTAAAAAAATAAAAAAAAAATATATATATATAAATTGATTCAATACTTATTAGAATCACTTATAACTGAGTCTTTCTGGGTAAGTGTAAGAGCTTTGCACACATGGATTGTACAAAATGTGCATGTTACTCTTTTTAAATTCTTCAAGCTCTGACAGCTGCACCATGCATGAAAATATGAAGGGTGGAACTCAGTGATGTGTTGGACTTGCATGTAATGCTTTGTATTCAAATTTCTTTGGGACATTTTTTGCAGATTAACTTAAGTGCTTTATTGCAAACAGGATGTATGTTTTTGGGATATTTTTATTCTGTACAGGCTTCCTTCTTTCCACTCTGTCATTTAGATTAGTATTGTGGAGTAACTACAATGATGTTAAACCATCCTCAGTTTTCTCCTATCACAGCCATTTAACTCTATAACTGTTTTAAAGTCACCATTAGCCTTATGGTGAAATCCCTGAGGGAGATTATCAGTGGTCTTGTATGTCTTTCATTTCCTAATAATTGCTCCCACAGTTGATTTCTTCAAACCAAGCTGCTTACCTATTACAGATTCAGTCTTCCCAGCCTGGTGCAGGTCTACAATTTAGTTTCTGGTGTCCTTTGACAGCTCTTTGGTCTTGGCCATAGTGGAGTTTGGAGTGTGACTGTTTGAGGTTGTGGACAGGTGTCTTTTATACTGATAACAAGTTCAAACAGGTGCCATTAATACAGGTAACGAGTGGAGGACAGAGGAGCCTCTTAAAGAAGTTACAGGTCTGTGAGAGCCAGAAATCTTGCTTGTTTGTAGGTGACCAAATACTTATTTTTCACCATAATTTGCAAATAAATTCATAAAAAAATCCTACAATGTGATTTTCTGGATTTTTTCCCCCTCATTTTGTCTGTCATAGTTGAAGTGTACCTATGATGAAAATTACAGGCCTCTCATCTTTTTAAGTGGGAGAACTTGCACAATTGGTGGCTGACTAAATACTTTTTTGCCCCACTGTGTGTGTGGGGTACAGAGATGAGGTAGTAATTCAAAAATAATGTTAAAGACTATTATTGCACACAGAATGATCCATGCAACTTATTATGTGACTTGTTAACCCCCTAGAGTTGATTGACGCATCGGTGCATCAATCTAAGCAACATGTTTAAAAATCCCCTTAAAATGACAAATTTAAGCTAGAGATATCTGTTTTTACATTGGATGCATCTCAATCCACTGTACCCACCTATCTCGCACTTCCGCATCTGCAGTGGAAATTGGCAGAGCTAGAGTGATGTTTGTCAGAACATGAGACATCCCGAAAATCGTAGCGTCTGAACAGTTTGACCTACAAACTATTATTACCACTTTTTGGGTGCAGAACGAATACGATGGTGTTCTCTGTTTTGCTCTACGACCCCCACAAGTGTCACGGGACTGGTCTAAAGGTCACCTGTACTGGTTTTAAAAAATGAATGTAAGTATGAAGGTAGTTTTTGAGTCTACTCCAAAAAAAATGTTATTTTTTTACGTGTTATTCAATGCGTTTCTCTGGGCTTTAGTAGTGAAGGTCAATGCGTTTCTCTGGGCTTTAGTAGTGAAGGTCAATGCGTTTCTCTGGGCTTTAGAAGTAAAGGTCAATGCGTTTCTCTGGGCTTTAGTAGTAAAGGTCAATGCGTTTCTCTGGGCTTTAGTAGTAAAGGTCAATGCGTTTCTCTGGGCTTTAGTAGTAAAGGTCAATGCGTTTCTCTGGGCTTTAGTAGTAAAGGTCAATGCGTTTCTCTGGGCTTTAGTAGTAAAGGTCAATGCGTTTCTCTGGGCTTTAGTAGTAAAGGTCAATGCGTTTCTCTGGGCTTTAGTAGTGAAGGTCAATGCGTTTCTCTGGGCTTTAGTAGTGAAGGTCAATGCGTTTCTCTGGGCTTTAGTAGTAAAGGTCAATGCGTTTCTCTGGGCTTTAGTAGTAAAGGTCAATGCGTTTCTCTGGGCTATAGTAGTAAAGGTCAATGCGTTTCTCTGGGCTTTAGTAGTAAAGGCCAAATTCAGTGTTTTATAAAATTCTAAATCAAATAGCTAAAATAAATCAGTGGTCAAGCACAGTTTTACTCCTGCACTTATCTAGGCGTGCCATAACTTTGGGGTTAAATACTTATTTATTCAAGCCATTTCAATTTTTTAAATGGTTTTATTAATATGTAATAAATTTTAAAAACATGATTCCACTTTGACATTATGGGGTATTGTGTGTAGGCCAGTTACAAAATCTCATTTAAATACATTTTAAATTCAGACAAACACAAAATGTGGAAAAAGTAAAGGGGTGTGAATACTTTCTGAAGGCACAGTATGTGTGTTTGCAAGTGTGTCTCGGTGTGTATATGTGCATGTGTGTGTGTGCATGCACTGTTGCACAGGTGCGTGCTATATGATTAGTGAACATTGGGCCTCTGTGTTCACTATAGGGAAACTGAGTGGTGTTGGCCCATATACTGACGATGCGCAATTGTGATGTTTAAACCTACACAGCACTGCTCCTCTCCTACATGCTCTCCCTTCATCAACATATTCTGTTCTTCTGACCTAATGGCTACACAGAGCCAGTGAGAGAAGCTAGAGTATTCAGACAGACAGACAGGTTACCGTTAGACCAGGTCATACACACAACTTTCTAAACACAACTATACTACCCCTTATGTGTGTGTGTGCATGTATCACGAGAAAGTGACTTTGAAAGTGACTGTGAAGTGACTGTGAAAGTGACTGAAATGGAATGGTGAATGTGTGTGTGGTGTGTGTGATAGAGAATGGCCAGGATGTGTTGAATAATTGACCCTCCACTGTCACTAAGGACAGTCCATTACTGCATTACTCCACATTAATTTGGTATACAGTGTGTGTGTGTGTGTGGGGGGGGATTCTAGGTGGCTATACCATTGATCTCTTTGGACATCCACTATATGAATGGCATTTGAGGAACATGACTGCACAGAATAGTGTTAACCAATCAAGTGCTGGCTCACACTCACACACATCACACATGGGGGTAGAAGTGAAAGCTGGGGAGGAGTGAGAAGGTCATGATCTGATGGTGAGTCAGCAAAAACTTGACCCTTCACCACAAAGTCACTATCAGTCATACAGCTCAGATATGAATGATGACAATGATCAGAAAAATGACCAATCAATGGACTGATATCTTCATACAGTATGGCATTTTGAAATAGCCAGGCACGAGTCTCATCATGGATATAGTGCATATGAAAAGACCAACAAGAGATTAATTTTATTCAAGGTATAGTCCTTAGTCAGCAAAGTTTAAAATCACACAGTACTACTAGTTGGTTGTTGTTCCTCTAGCAGTCAGATGTCCACTCCCTGAGCACAAGGAAACAGGACAGCAGCACAACATCCTACTGCTGACCCTCAAACTATTTGTTCCTCCTAGTGTGTGTGCAACATTTCACTAATCATGACAACACTTTTTTATAGACTCCCAAAGAAACATGAGAAGATTTAGCACATTCAGATTGAATAATAATTTACATTTGTGTAAATAAACTTCAATGTATCAACTGTTTTACTGATCAAATGTTTCCTGAAGAGCAGGGAAACGACTCTACTAGGGCAGAGTTGAGTTTTGTAGAGGAGAATTGCATGAGGGATGTGCAGTCTAATTGGTTTTAAAAAGTATATTTCCCCCCAAACACTAAACTAGGCCTAGCTGCATCAACTCATTACTCCTTTTTCTTTTCAATAATTACTTCGTCTCCATTATGTCTTCTGTGTTTGTTGGTTTGTTTATTTTCAGAGCGAAAACGCTGCTGGGGCATATTTTTCCCCTTGTCCTTGTTTTAGCATGTTGTGATTTGTCTACTCAGCAGGGCGCATGTCAGAGAGTGTGTGTGACAATGCGAAGCCGGTGGAGGCGTGGCAGGGATCGGCTGCGGCGCACGCTCCTTCTCCAGTGGTAAATTACTTTTTTTCTCTCCGCTGGGGCTCGGGTGGGACTGCGGCGAGGCGCGAGGCCCAGGCCACGGTGTGGGAAACCGTTCCACGATAATGACTTCGCCACGTTTGGGAATCGTGCACGGTGCACTCCCCCAGGCCAGTGACTCAATCACGAGATCAGCGTAATAATTATTAATACCCTGTGAGCATTAACAGCACTTCATGGGCGATTTATCAAACTGTCGATTTATTTGCATGGGGTAACAGTTCGAACTGTTCAAATCTAAAGATACCTCTGGGAATAACAGAAAAAATACCAAAACAAACACACACAGTACTGCAGGCATAGGCCTTACTTGTTAGAAAAAAATGTATGTATGCCTAGGGGGAATGTAATTTCTCAAACAATGAAATGCAAAACGTTATTATCGCCTACTAGACCTACATGGTTTTACTGAGTTTTATATCACTTAGGCTGTCCAAAATAAGTAACCAGTAGGCCTACAGAAACGTTAAATGGAAATCATTATGAAAAGGTAACCTAAATATAACCTAATTTTAGACACTACACAGACGGCAGTCTTGTTTCACTGTGCCAACGTAAGCCTTACTATTTGGCGGCCAAATGTAGAGCTCTCTCTCTCTGACGCTGACTATGGGGAATCGCGGAAGCAGTAGTAGTAGCAGCAGTAGTAGTAACAGTAGCTCAGAGACACAGCACCTCCGCTTTCATCCCTAGCTTTCTCTCTATCACTCTCCTTAGTTTTCATTACCTCTATTTTTCCAAGTCTATCGCTCCCTTTATCTCTTTCACGTGTGCTTTGGACCGTAAGTAACCGTACACCGGGAAGCAAACACGTATTGTACATT
Organism: Oncorhynchus kisutch; assembly: GCF_002021735.2. Lineage (NCBI taxonomy): Eukaryota > Metazoa > Chordata > Actinopteri > Salmoniformes > Salmonidae > Oncorhynchus > Oncorhynchus kisutch. The sequence goes on along the minus strand of NC_034186.2, from coordinate 17,356,726 downwards.
GTACATACCCAGAATAAAACACACACAATGCCACACACATTTACGCACCGATAGAAATAGTGTATCTATAAAATGTGTGCATGCATGTTTATACTATATCGTTAAGGTATGTTAGAGATTGGAGTGTGTGCGGTTAGGTTAGGTGTAGTAGCAGCAGCAGTGGCAGGGGGAAGTGATGGCTGTCAGGCCACCCAGAGAATACACTGAGTCAGCAAAAACCAGAGGAAGAGGGGGATAGAGGAAGGGGAGTGGGGAAGGAGTGAGAGCAGAGAGGGAAGAGACTGAAATATGGCCTATTGAGAAAATTGATTTGGCAAATTCAATCATTACGTTCATACTCAAAGCAAAACCATTTAACAAATTGTTTAGCTTCAGTTGTTGAACACGTATAACTTTATAGATGAAAATGCAAGTACGGAAAAGCAAGTGTGAAATTTGTAAATAATATGTAAACAATATCCAATGAAATGTAACATACTGATTTTAAAGCGTGCTATCTGCTAACTGAGGTCAAAAGCAGCAATAGCATATAGACTATAAACCAAAGAAAATTATAATTGAATTGGGATCATTTCCCTAGAAATATAACCAGCATGGAGGGGCGAAGAAAACAGCACGCTTACATAGCATGCATGTAAAAACGCACGCACCTGCACACATCCCGAGTGTGGGGGCTGGCATGCAGGTGTTTCAGGGATTATTTAGCTGATTGGGATCTTATTACAGGACAATACAGACAGAGGCCTGTTATAACTTCTAGTCACACCCACTTATACCAGCATAGTTCAATTATAACCGGAGTTTTTGTACAGCATAGCAGCATAGCAGTGGTGGCAACGCCTGGTCTGGGTGGTGCTGAGCTCTTCATTCTCTCAGTGTACAACACACTTACTCGGAGTCACTCTCCCTGCATCTTCAGTACTACACAGATTACTGTGATGCAGCACTGAGACCAGCAAACGAATAGTTAGATGTAATATGTTGTTTGACGGTTATGCCCTATGCTACACAGCTAGATATACTTGTGCAAAGGTAACACACAGACAAGTACACATATGCAAGCCTTGCAATAACAACCGACATAATTAATATGCACACAAGCATACTGTACATACACAATCGACTGGCACAGATCATTGATATTGCTGTTAAACCTAGTGTCTGGTAAGCAGTGTTGTGTGTTAGCGATCTGTTTCTTGCTTGTCCTAAACCCAATAATAGCAAGCCGCCTGCATGAGACGTACTCTGAGTTCTGGTGTCTGGTGTAATATTGTGCCTGATGTAATTGACCCTGCAGGGATGGTCTGGGTGGATGTTATATCGCCACCTCACCCCTCACTGACTTCTCACCCTGAGAGGAAAAACAAATGCATTTGAAATGAGTGGCACGTACACACACACCGTGCACGGGCGAGCACACACAAATACACTGACCCAAAATAGGCTTGGCCCTAAAAACAGCTAAACCAGAGCATCACTGAACCATGGCAGAAAAAAACGTGTTTACTGTTTACACATTACAAACAAGCATGCAGCACACAACTAGACTGCGGTTAGAGAGAGGCGTCGGCTCTCCTACCTTTTATACCCGCCTCGTCTCAGAACCTCCTCAGCTGAGTCGAAAGCCTCGCCGGCCCACCAGCAGCAAACACGCACCAAGTCCCTGAGAGGCCCGCTGAGTGACGGGCTATCCCGGGACAGTATACAAGCTCGTTGCAGGGGGAGAATGGGCTGCACGAAGAGTAGCCAATAGTAGCCTACGCGGCTGTATGGAAAGACAAATTGGTCCAGTGATGTTACTGGATACGGAGCAGATGGACTAGGACTGCGGTTAAATGAGACTAATGTGCGTCATTACAGAAATCTAAACAAACACCTCTCTCTTATCGCCTAAGATGAATCACAACGCAAAGTTCCCACTGTTTCTAATGAAAAAAAAAACATAATATTCAAGTGATTGCGGTTGATGTGTGATAATAGGCTACCCTGTTCGTTTGAGATAAGAATGATGAAAGTAGTTCAAGTGTAGCCTAAAATACATCACAATGTAAACAAGAAAGTCAGGATAATGATGAAAATGTAATAATAATAATAATCATAAAAGCCTAATAATAATAATAAATAGCTAATACTTTACCATTTTAAATAAGACAAACATGAGTATTGTTGTTTCGTTTCTGTATGCTATAGCCTACCTTTTGCAACAGATTGCTTCAATTTTTGTTGACGCTCAGTTGCCTTATTTAGAAGGACAATCGTTGCCGAACCTAAAAAGTATAATCATCCAAAAACACATTTAAAATATGAGCTTTTCGTTTATTTATTTTACCATGTGGACTATAGGCTAAGTAATGTCAGTACGTTTTGCCTGATTCATTAATAGTTTTGGTAATATTACGCGTATGGATGCTTCTTAAATTGCCCGGTTATTACAACATCCGCCTGCGTTTTACTGGATATTTTAAAATTATGAATAATATAATTGAACATACATTACTCGTTCTGTAAAGGCAATCCAGGTGTCGTTACTGTTGCAAACAGCGGAGAACTTCAAGAATAATTCATAGGCTAAGCCTATTTAAGAAAACCTGCTATTCATTTTGTTATTAGGCTACTGTAAATGTTACTACTGTAACAGGCTACTGTAAATGTTTAGAGTCTTTGTTTGCAGGCCTACTGAATAAACATTATTTTTACGGCGTACATTTTCAATGCTTGAAGGTACATTTAAAACGAAAGACATGGGAAGAGATGAACAGATTTTGGACATAACTTTTTATTAAACATTATGAAAGCAAGATTCTCAATAACATTCCATCTTGAAACATTTAATTGCCTTGAGTTATTGACACGTTCGGACATTTAAATGTTTCTCGAAAAAATATATAGAAATCATATAGGCTATACAGGTAGGCTATACATTGACAGCACTGTGCAGAAGATACTTCGCCATGTTGCCGGGATGCCAGAGTGTTTACGTCACTTTGGAATTCTAAAAATTCTAACTAACTTCAAGACCATAAATACAGGTTCAATCTCGGTGGCCAACAACATAACTCTGCTCTATATTGACGGATTGAGTAATTAATGAATTGATTGAAAGATAATTGATCCATATTGATTTTTTCCCCTAAAACATGACTAAATTTGTCAAACCAGAAAAAGCACAAAAATAAATTATTTCGTTGAAAGTTAAGACTAATTGATTTTACATCACAAGGATATATATATATATATATATATATATTTTAAACTAAACAGTATCTTGGGAGGTAGAAAACATCTCTCTCCCACTCCATTTTGATCCGATTTGCAAACACCTCTCATAATTCTCCTTGTCTTGTCAACCTAGCTGTATTCCTGCATATGTCGCCATCAGCCTTGCACTAACTGGCATTGGCAAGGTGGTTCAGTACTTCTGCACAATATTGCACATCATATATCTAGGCAGCAGGTCACACATGAACCAGGGATTTCTTGTTGACAGAATAATTTTTGACTTAATCATACCCTCAGAGAAAAAGATAATCATTGACAATCCAAGCATCCACCAGGCATCTTTCTACACATCAGATAAAACAGAATAGGCTATATTGAGCTATAAGACACCGGACTGCGGAATTATTTAATTATTATTCACAAGCCATTAGATCACCTTTATTGTTCTTATACCTCAAATTGTACACTTTTTAAAAAGTAGAAAATCAATTTATTAAGAGTTTAGTTAGGTTGGTGCATAGAGTTTTAGCAGCGAATGCAGTCCTTATATTTGTTGCTACATTAAGTAAATCACCTCATCGAATGTTTCTATTCACCTTATTATCATAACAGTAATACGCAACAAAGGTCCTATCAATATAAAAAATCCCAAATGTTTCTCATCTTAGTACAGTTAGACTTCTTGTTTACATCATACATGTCTAGTAGAAGTAGGAAGTTATCGTAGACTATTTGCATGCTGTAAGATAGTCCTAAAACATGGCATTAAGACGTTCTGAATCATCATCATCAAGCAACAAAAGTTTTAAAAGGTAACACAATAACTGTTCTATACACATATACACGTGGGAATAAATAGTCTCAAATCTGGCTCAGTTAATAATCTCTTTTTGTTTCGTTTTTCTTTTAATTTAAAACAATAGAAAAATCGATTGAAAATAGCGGGTAAAACGCATCCATTTTGTAATAGCAGATTACTAGTTCTGGTCGCAGGTTATTCTGCATTCTTTATTACATCTCTCAGGGTTATAGGGGGATAAAGTTGTGTTTTTGCATACCCAGGCCTTACTGTAGAGAGCGATGAGAGAGGAGTAGCAAGAGAAGAGGAAAGAACCATGGGCCATGCTTTCCATAACATATAGGGGTGAGAGGATTGGAGGTTTGGGGTACCATACATGTCCTGCATGCAGGGTTACTAAAAGGGATGGAAACTAGACTTGCAATATTCAAAAGGTTGCATTTTCGTTAACGGGGAAGAAAGGCTATATCATGTGCCCCTCCATCATCACAGTCGGATCCGTCGACAGAGCCTGCAGGAGCGGCAAACGTGTAGGCTATTGCTTTTTCTGTGGTTCGCCCTCTTTCATTTCAGTCCCAATATGATAAATACTGGTTTCTCTTCCTCGATTCCCCACAGTTTTAAGACGCTGGAGTCTCTCTTTTAAGACACCATACAAGGAATCAAAACAGTTTTCAGTTGAGTTTTTCTGTCTGGTATACTTTGACAAGTTTGATTCATATTTTTCATTAAGACTTCAAACGTTAATCAGGGTTTCTCTGAGATCTATTGCATCATAAAATAATAATCAGTCTATTGATTTGACAGAGTTTGTGATCCAATGTCCATATCAAGAGGTGTTGGTGTATTGAAGTTAATCCAAAACACAATCTTTAAGACTTCCAACAATTATATCTGCGTACATTGTTTACTTACTGTATGTGCGCATCCACCTTGCTTATTTCTTTAAATAAATATAAAGCATTATGTTATGTTGTACATTTAAAATGTACACTGATAAGCCCCCCCCCCCCCCCCCAAAAGGAATAACTGTAATAAAAAAAATGTAAACTGAGAAAAATACAAATAATAGTCATTAAAAATATTTAAATAAGTTTGAAGGGGGCAAAAGTCTTATGCCATGATTCAGTCTCTTACATGAAGAATTCCGTGGAGGACGGTTTCCCGTGGTTTCCGTTAGAGGGGTCTCTGTTATTGTTACCGGGCCCGCCACCGTTGTAGCTTCGGCTCGCGAGCTTCTCGTACTTCTCCTTGTAGAGATCTCGCTCTTTGGCCAGGCGCGCGACGTCCTGCTTCAGCTGTTCCACCTGGCTCAGGAGCGTGCACTTCTCGCTCTCCAGCATGTGCCTCTGCTGCACCCGCTTGTAGCGGCAGGACTGTGCGTAGCCCCGGTTCTTAAGCGTGCGCCTCTTCTGCTTCAGGCGGATCACCTCTTCTTTGCTGAACCCCCTTAATTGCCGATTGAGCTCGCGCACCGTCATGCTGACCAGCTGGTCGTCCGAGAAGCGGTCCTCGAGGCGGTGTCCATGGTGGTGGTGGTGATGGTGGGTCTGGTGATGGTGGCCGGCCGAGGCCGTGGTCAGGTCCTCCCCTACATACTGCTGGCCGCGGAATCCCTCGTAGCCCTGGTGGTGGTGATGGTGGTGGTGGGCGTTGCCGATGAGTGCCTCCACGGCGTCCTCGGGGGTCAGATTGAGCGCTTCGGGGTTAATGTGGTGCTGGTAGTTGGGGATCCAGTACAGGTCCTCCAGGTGGGGCTTTCCGCCCGAGCTCTGGGGGTTGCTGCTTCCGCTGTTGTTGCTACTGTTGACGCCGTTGGCCAGGTTTTGGCCCGACTGGCCACCGGGGCTGGGGGCGCAGAAGCTGGGCGAGGAAGGCACGGAGGAGCAGGGCGTACTGAGAGGGGTAGAGGAGAGGGATCCCGGGGGGAGGCGGTGGCAGTAACGGTCAGCCTCTGGAGGCTCCTTCTTTACTTCGAACTTCATAAGGTCGAAGTCGTTGACATACTCGATGGCCAGGGGGCTATTGGGCAACTCTGCGCTCATGGCGAGGTCGGTGGCCATGTCAGTCCATGCGACGACTCCCGCCCTCACAGCCAAACCGACACCGGGCAGGACAACGGGCAGTCCTCGCGGATGCAGATTGCTTCTTCGAATCGAAGAGGTCTGTGTGGCGTATATATAGGCACACACACACGCCCGGTCCCTATGCGTGGGGTTGTGAGATTGGATAGAAGAGGGGAGTAGACTACTTCGTATTAAGCTGCTAGTCCTTAAAACAACTGCTATTTATAGCGGCGCATATGTAAGCGTGTAAATGAACTTGTACACCTGCCAGTTCGCCGCTTCTCTTGTTGACAACTTATCCCAGGTCAAATGCACGCTTTAATACCACGGGCCAGGGCCGGTTGAAACTGGAGCCCTCGATGAAATTTGTCGACACCAACCTGTCTTGTCCTCGCTTCACCTCTGGACCTGCTCGCGTCCTCTGATTTAATGTCCTTGAGTGAGCAGATGATAAAGCAAGCAGCACTGTAGATGGATTGTATATTCTCTACTGTTCTGGCTGCTCCTTTTCTGGTGTTATTGTGGTCAAGTATTTTACTGTATCCTTCTTCGCCTCCACTGGCGCGAGGACAGTGTTTGCTACAGTCATTAGAGGGTGAGAAAGCAGCAGGCTCGCGGTTGAAGTTACTGCAGCATGTGTTACACAGGACCAGAATAAAACTTTCCACACATGACACGGGCCCACGACAGCCCAGGACAAGAGACACGCACGTGTAAAAGATGCGTAAACATGTGCCAAAGTCACTTTCTGCATCTGCAGGAATCCACAATGGAATGTTTCGGAGGAAAATACGTTCTCAGAGTTCTTACAATCAAAAAAATAGGTGTAGATATTAAAAATAGATATTTCCTTAAGTGGTGTTAAGACACTGGAAAGTGGTCCAGTTTCTGAATGGTCAGTCCAGATTTATCAGGTTGCGCTTTACTTACGAATGCGCCCGTCCCTACGGTACACGGTCCTTCCCTTCACTCTGGGAACCTTGCTCCGGTCCTCGCCGTCCTTCCCTTCACTCTGGGAACCTTGCGTCGGTCCTCGCCGTCCTTCCCTTCACTCTGGGAGCCTTGTGTACTGCGTGTGTGAGAGAGAGATGAGTGTGTGTGTGTGTGTGCGTGAGGCGATAAATTCCTGTCACAGTTTGTTTTCTCTATCGGGCAGATAGTCGTTACTTTGAGTTCTGCGGTGCAGCGCAAGCAAGCAGTTTCACTAAGACGCTGGGAAAGGCAATGTGCACTTTTAAAAGACATCACGCATCCGACCCGCCCACCTCGAGGTGTGTCGGACCAATGGGAGAAGATGAAAGCAGAGGATTTGCATTTTCCTATAGCAACCTCTCGAGCTGACCAGCCGGCAGCTGAACTGACAACGCAGGCTTGCGGAACAGGTGCATCTCCCCCTCTAGTGACAGAGCTTGTGCTACTGCACAGAGAGGAGAGAGGCAGGCACAGGGAAGGTACGCGCAAGGCGCACTGGATGGAAAGGCGATAGCTGTGCTGCTTTCTCTGAGAAATACATGTTTACTTGGAATTGTGTGAACCCTTACTACATTAGACACATATACATTATTATGAAATGTGCCTTTGCACGACATGTCTCAGACGAATAGTGCCCAATAGCTTTAGTAGCTTGGATTGTAGGTGAAAAGTCTAATTTAAACACTCCTGGAGTGTACGAAAAAACGAATAAACGAATTGTGCTAATATATCAACTCCAGTCTATAACTGAATGATCAAATATAGCGCACACTCCCACTCTCATAAAATCAAACCAAATAGTTCTCGCAGGTTTCACTTCAAAATCGAATGAAATATCAAATTCAAATCGAATAGAAAACAAGTATGCAAAAATACTGAGCTAAAGTGGAAAGCTCTGATTATACTCTTCTTATTTTATGTAAATTATGCAACATCATTATTCGGTTAAAACAAAGACACTGCCATCCTTTCTATGAAGTTGTGGTCTGAGGGGTAAGGAAGACCCTGACATCCCCAGGCCGGGCCCCCCAAATCACTACCCTACCCTCTGCAATGGATTCAGCGCCACACGCTCCTATCCATAAAATCAAACCACATTTCCTTCGGGCGGAGGGGACCGCGAGAAGGGTGCGAGGGGTTAATTATAATTAGGCTATTCCACGCGATGGCCCTCGCGCAGGGTTTTTTATTCATAATTAACCACAAATTGCATCCCGACCCACCTCCGCAGATCAACAAATAATTAAGTATCGCGCAGTCTGCGCCCTCATCGTGGAGACACAGTACGCTCTCTTCATCTGGTGAGGCACGCAGGTTAAAGAAAATCAAAACGGAAGGTTGAGCAGAACGTCGATACCCGTGATGTGTCTTGACGGGGGGCAGGACTTTATACTGCATGAACACAGATTCTGCTCACTTGTATTTTCTCTTGAGATTAGGTTAGGCTGTTAAGCGTGGGGCAATGAATGCTATAATCATGGCTGTCTAGTTCATTGTCAATTTAAATCAAGGGTGTAACTTTCACTGGGGACATGTCCACCCCCCAAATTCTGAAATTGCATTTTGTCCCCCTAGTTGTATCATTGGAATGTGATACAAAACCAGGCAATGGTGTGCTTTAGGACCATGCTGACGCCTCCGAGCAGTCAGGTAGGCTGTTTCTAGTGTTAATCCAACTGGATAGATAGATATACCTATATATAATGTCCACCCCATGTCTAAAACTAAAATTGCACCCCTGATTTAAATGAAAGGAAAATATATATTTTTTAACTTTAAGACATAGGCCCTACATAGAGACTGGTGTGGTCTAGTGATGTTGAGATAAATAACAGGTGGTGGGCACTCAGTAAGTTATAATATAAGAGGATAGGGCAGCAGAGTAACCACCATGCAACCTGCACCTGATCCTGACAAGGTGCTGAGCTCAACTTCCTGTCCAACACTTCAGCCATGAAATACATACACTGTGTGCATCCCAAATTGCACCTTACTTCCTATGTAGTGCACTACTTTTGACCAGGGCCCATAGGGATATAGTTAAAAGTAAAGTAAATTGGGAATAAGATGTCATTTGGAACACCACCTCTCTTCCTGGCTCAAATCTGCTGGCTAGGATGAAAATAAAAGTACCCTACTGTAAGATGAAGAGGGACAGAAATCATATCAAGGTATTTGAAGTTTAAGATGCGCTAAGTCATTATAAGGGGGGCTGGGCTTTTATCAAATAAGCAGGAGCTGGACCCCAAATGCCAAGCTAAGCAATCCACATTGAAATGCCACATTTAAGCAGATCTGCCGTGAGGTCCATTCATTGTGAGAGGGAAGAGGGCAGTGTGTGTGTGGCCGAGGGCTTGAGACACATATTTAGAAGAAGTCAGGATTTTCATTGTGCCTTTGCATATTGGGAGTTTGCTGCTGGTGCAGTTCTTACCGATTTAAGCAAAACGGACATCAGCATGAGGGAGATCCACAGAGCGAGCGGGAGGTCCTTTATTTGAGCCGGGTTGGCACAAGCACAAGCTTTGAGGCTAAGTTAACCCTCTTCTATCCAATGTCTTCTCCTGGGCCTGTGGGGGTGCTTTAAGATTATCAGAGACCCAGAGAGGTTTTGTGGTCCCCTTAAAGTCTTAAATGCTGGTCTTAAGGAATCAGCTTCAGTTGTCAGGGAGACATGCAGGCACATGCACACACACTTTATGAAGTCAAGAGAACGTCAACAGAAAGAGGCAACATGTTAAAAAGCAGCTTTGACAGAAAGATCTACATACTTGCCTACTGCTACTATGTTTGCCAAGCTTAAGTAGTTGAGTCAGTGAAAAAAACAGAATGCTTCATCCAAACACTCCCACCCTGAATCTATAAGACACGGAGAGACTTGAGGGAGAGTGGTAAAGACTGAGGAAAATAGTTGGATGAGTGAGGAGAGAGAGCTAACGAATCATTTCTCACTAAGGAACTGTGATCTTTATTGTTGGACCAGTCACTCTGCTTATAATCATTTTGTATTTTACTGCAATCAGCTGGGAAGAAGAAACACAGTTCACCTTTCTGTTTGTGCTCAGGGAAACTTCTGGAAAGAAGATTTTTCTTCTATTTTCTCTCTCTCCACCTCTGGCGGTTAGAGTAGAGCCTGGCGGCCTGGCGGTTAGAGTGTTGTGCCAGTAACCGAAAGGTTGCTGGATCGAATCCTCGGCCTGACAAAGGTAAAAATCTGTCGTTTTGCCTGAGCAAGGCAGTTAACCCATTGTTCCCTGGGCACCGAAGACGTGGATGTCGATAATGGCAGCCCCCAGCACCTCTCTGATACAGAGGTTAAATGCGGAAGACACATTTCAGTTGAATGCATTCAGTTGTACACCGGACTAGGTATCCCCCTTTCCCTCTCTTCTTGTGCGCTTTTACAAAAACATTGAAATATTGATCTTAATTAGGCCTTGCCGAGCTCAGCAGCCAGCGTTGAGGATTTGAGACAAACAGCAGCAGACATCCGTCTGAGGTACTTCCATCTTCAGCGAGAGAGGGAGTGGGGCAGGAGGAGAAAAAAAGAAGGGAGGATAGAAGAGAGTGATAGCTCCCCGTCTCCTACCTTCTCTGAGAATCATGTCCAGCTCTCATCCCTCACCCTACATTTTCAATAGATTACATAGATATTCAGGTGGATTAGACCCCCCCCCCCCAATAGGCACATTCATGGCTACAGTGGGAAGAACTGGTGTACACTTTCTGAATCTAGATACATTGATAATGAAAAAGATGGGGAAAGAGAGGGTAGTTTCCATTTTCTTTGATCATCCAATCATGTCCTTATGCGTCTTGTAAGATACATAGTACATATTAACCCCTCCCCCCACAAGCCTGCCAGCGTGTTAATGAGACATGGACCCCCAACACGCTGACAGAGGGAGAGGATATACAGCAGTGTGTGTGGTGTGGGTCTGTTTGTGTGGTGTGTGTCTCTACACTGTGTGTGTGTGTGGTGTGTGTCTACTCTCTCTCTGTGTGTGTTGTGTCTACACTGTGTGTTTGAGCTCCTTAGCATGTATTAATGCTCTGCATTGCTGTGGTGAGCTTCGCAGCGTGAACATGCTCCCTAGGGCGACACGATGGTAGTTTGTCACCACCACGACGCCTTGGCTAAATAGCGTATTAATGGTCTAAATATCAGGAGCTGTACACACACACATATACACGAGCCACACACACACACATATATGAGCCACACACACACTTACACAGAGCATATTAATAGTTTTATTATCAGGGGTCTGCTCTGGGCTCGACAGCCAGGTAATGGATGGATTACACATCCCAACATCCTCTCTGTGCTACTCTTCATCTCCCTACACACTAATTATATTACACAGAGAGATAAAGAGAAGAGGGAGGGAGGATGACAGAGCGGGATCTTGGAGAAGAGAGATCTTAGGGAGGGATGGAAGAAGAGTGAATGTATGAGGGAGAGGGATGTGGATATTAGCTTTCTTATCAAAAGGCTGCTCTTTTCTCAATACATATGAAACGCCGTTTGGGTCTTTGCGTGTCAAAAAAGATACACATCAAATAACACTATTTGACGGTCAAATAATATTTTAATTTGACACGTCAAATAACACAATTCTATTATAGAATGTTGTGTACTGAATTTGCACGTGCAAGCCAAGTGCCACCATCACGGTCAAAGCTGTACAATACTGTGCGTTGGGTAATATGGCATTATTTGTTCAACCAAATGGGAAAAACGTCTGTGTGAGCATTTGAAATTAGACGAGGATCAAACGAGCAGGATCAGAAATGTTTGCAAATGTATTTGATACAGATGTTATTAGCAACTTCTGGGGTAGTTAGCTAGCACCAATGTAACCAGCCTGAAAACAATAACCAGTCAAAACTGCAGTCATTTTCAATATTCTTAGCAATGGTTTAGGAATCCATGTGAGTAAGTATTAGCTAGGTAGCTACTTGTTGTTCTCCTATTGAAATAAATAGCTAGCCAGCTACTTAACCCTGTTGCCCAAAAGTAACGTTATAAGCAGCCAGCTAGCTTCACCTGACTACTTTACTATGGCTCGACCGGACCAGGTTGTGTTGTGAAGCTAGCCACAATAAAGATTAGCCACAATAGTGGAATTTGCAGTTCGCCTTTAAAATAAAAGTCCCTCTTTGAAAGTCATGCCATATTTAGACTTGATAATGCTAAACATGGTTGGAGTGTTGGAATGTGGAGCATTGAAATGGGCTGTCAGTCTACTCGGTGACACGCAGAGAACACAACTGTGAAGCGTTTATGGAGATATTAGCGTCGTAGCTCTTATTGCAGGACTTTGACTGTGGGAAATCACCTCCCCAGTTTATTTAACTAGGCAAGTCTGTTAAGAACAAATTCTTAATTTCAATGACAGCCTAGGAACAGTGGGTTAACTGCCTTGTTCAGGGGCTGAACGACAGATATTTACCTTGTCAGCTCGGGGATTCGATCTTGCAATCTTTCGGTTACTAGTCCAACGCTCTTACCACTAGGCTACCTGCCGCCACAACTCAAATCAAATCAAATTTTATTTGTCACATACACATGGTTAGCAGATGTTAATGCGAGTGTAGCGAAATGCTTGTGCTTCTAGTTCCGACAATGCGGTAATAACCAACAAGTAATCTAACTAACAATTCCAAAACTACTGTCTTATACACAGTGTAAGGGGATAAAGAATATGTACATAAGGATATATGAATGAGTGATGGTACAGAGCAGCATAGGCAAGATACAGTAGATGGTATCGAGTACAGTATATACATATGAGATGAGTATGTAAACAAAGTGGCATAGTTAAAGTGGCTAGTGATACATGTATTACATAAGGATGCAGTCGATGATATAGAGTACAGTATATACGTATGCATATGAGATGAATAATGTGCGTATTGACATTCATATTGCACTGTACAGCCATACCTAATGATTGGGGATCAATGAAATGGGATATCAGTCTACTCAGTACCCAAGTGCTTTTCCCCCAAAGTCCTCCTCAGAGTTATCAGGCTCCAAAACATCCAGGTCATATTGTTTTTCCTCTGGAATGGTGTTCAATACACATAGTAGGTTGACTGGTACAATAAATGTGTCTCAATTCACAACTGTTTCAGAGTCCTGCAATAAAAGCTATGACGCTAATGTTCTTTGGGTGTCACTGAGTAGACTGATACCCCATGTCATTGATCCACATTCCATAGGTAAAGCTGTACATGGAAATAAGTATGCCCTCAATGCAATTCTAAAGTATAATACCACCAGTGTGATTTCAACTGATTTTTGTTGAATTTATACAAGAACATTCCAACCTCGTTTAGCATGATCTATTCCATTATGACATGATTCCACTATTTGTATTATTTGCAGCACTTTCAATTAGATACCTTTATTTTGAAGGCAACCCGCAAATTCCCCTATTGTGGCTAACTTCACGTAGGTGGTCCGACCACGATTAATCAAATAAGAACTGTCTTGTAAATTAGGGGTATTTTGGGTGATGACACGTAACTAGATAGTGAGCTAGCTAACTATAGCTACTGAAACAGATTATGTAGTTTTGCTATGTTTTTGGGGAAGAACATTGTTTGCATCCATCAGCTAGCTAGCTTTTTTCTAACCAGCACGGTCCAGAGTTTGGGGGAAGTGTGTCTGCGCTCGTGCAGTAGCAGCAGGTGCACGAGACAAGACTTTACCAGGGTCATAGCATACGTGTCGGCGAATCGTTATGACATGAAATACGAGTGATAGTGTAATTATTGTGTAATAACTAGGTCAAATTTGCGAACGTCTTAAAAGATTATGACGTACAGTCATATTTGGGTCCTGATTGGTCAACAAGCTTATTTGACACGTTAAATAGTGTTTTTTGACACGCAAAGACCCAAACAGCGTTCCACAAATACACAGATAGTCACATACACTTGGTATGGTGATGTCACTGTACTCAAGTGTCTCTTCTCCATGACCTGGTCTCAGGGCACTGCTGCTCCTGTCATCACCTCGCATGCATGCGCACGCACAAATGCACGCACACAGACACACACACAACCTGACCTAAGAGCACAACAAAGGCATGTACAGTAATAACATTCGTTTTATTCAAAATGATTCAATCTCCAATTTACAAAAAAACAAAATATGTTCACATATCAATAAAATCTGTATTAAAAACATCATTGCTATATGAAATGTATGAGTCCACAGAACAACTTTAACAAGAGCACGACATTATAGACCCTGAGTATGGTAGAGGGGAGATATATATATATATATATGTGAGTCATTAGCATTCAATACATACGTCTCTGTAGTATTTTCAAAGTTCATTTGGTGATGTTCAGGCAGAATCCATTCTAGCTCCTGTAGTTCTGGAGTCGAGGCATGAGCTGCAGTGTTCTCTCTGTGGAGGACGACAGGCAGGCAGGCAGACAGACAGACAGACAGACATGCAGACAGACAGGCAGGCAGGCAGACAAACAGACAGGCAAACAGACAGGCAGGCAGGCAGGCAGACAGAGACAGACAGACAGACAGACAGGCAAACAGACAGAAATAAGACAGAAACAGATTGAGATTAAAGACACCAACAAAACTAAACATGTCAGACAGCAGAGAAGATAATTCTACAACCACCAAGGCTGTGTGTGTGTATGTGAGAGAGAGAGAGAGAGAGACTGATGGTGTGTCTGAGGATGTGAATGGGTAAAAAACGTAGGGCTCTCTGTCCAACTGAAAGGCTGAGTGATGGCATCGCCGCTGATGAGCAAACTGGGAACTGAATGAATGGGAGAATAGTGATATGTGTGTGTGCGCGCGCCCTGGAAGTGATGCATAGCGTCTGGACAAATTTATGTAAAGTGGAGAGGTGCTTATTTGGCTGCTCTCCACCCTTAACGAGCCACAGGGGTGTGAGTGTCTGAGTGAGGAGTGAGTGTGTATTGGGGGGTAAACCAGCGGTCATTAGTAACACTTAACTGCACTGGACATAGAGAAAGGGTGGTGGTGTGTGTGTGTAAGGACAGACCCCTTGCTGTGGCTCAGGAGGGCTGTGTGTCTGTGTGCCTATATAAGTGTGTGTATAGTGTGTGCGTGTGTATATATATACAGTGCCTTGCGAAAGTATTTGGCCCCCTCGAACTTTATATATACACACACACACACATATATATATATATACACACACATATATATACACATATATATATACACATATACATACATATATACACATATATATACATACATATATACACATATATATACATACATACACATATATACACATATATATACATACATACACATATATATATATACATACATATATATATACACATATATATATACATACATACACATATATATATATACATATATATATATACATACATACATATACATATACATACATACATATACATATATATACATACATACACATATATATACATACATACACATATATATACATACATACATATACATACACATATATACATACATATACATACATATACATACATATATATACATACATACATATATACATATATATACATAAATACATATATATACATAAATACATATATATACATGTATATACATACATATATTTATGTTTGGCCCTGTCCGGGGGTGTCCTCGGATGGGGCCACAGTGTCTCCTGACCCCTCCTGTCTCAGCCTCCAGTATTTATGCTGCAGTAGTTTATGTGTCGGGGGGCTGGGGTCAGTTTGTTATATCTGGAGTACTTCTCCTGTCCTATTCGGTGTCCTGTGTGAATCTATGTGTGCGTTCTCTAATTCTCTCCTTCTCTCTTTCTTTCTCTCTCTCGGAGGACCTGAGCCCTAGGACCATGCCCCAGGACTACCTGACATGATGACTCCTTGCTGTCCCCAGTCCACCTGGCCTTGCTGCTGTTCCAGTTTCAACTGACCTGAGCCCTAGGACCATGCCCCAGGACTACCTGACATGATGACTCCTTGCTGTCCCCAGTCCACCTGGCCATGCTGCTGCTCCAGTTTCAACTTCCACCTGACTGTGCTGCTGCTCCAGTTTCAACTGTTCTGCCTTATTATTATTGGACCATGCTGGTCATTTATGAACATTTGAACATCTTGGCCATGTTCTGTTATAATCTCCACCCGGCACAGCCAGAAGAGGACTGGCCACCCCACATAGCCTGGTTCCTCTCTAGGTTTCTTCCTAGGTATTGGCCTTTCTAGGGAGTTTTTCCTAGCCACCGTGCTTCTACACCTGCATTGCTTGCTGTTTGGGGTTTTAGGCTGGGTTTCTGTACAGCACTTTGAGATATCAGCTGATGTACGAAGGGCTATATAAATACATTTGATTTGATTTGAATGTAAAGGGAGAAAGATACACTGAGATGGATGGAAAGAGACTAAGTCCATGTGTGTGACATGTGTGGCATGATAGCTAGCGTTAAGGGAGCGCCAGGCAGGCTGTCTAGATGACACAGCGTCAGGTCAAAGGTCATAGTTGTTTCCTGGAGAAGAAAAACTTAATATGAACCAAGAGAGACAACGAGAGAGAGATGGCAGACGAAGAGAAAGTGAGGTTATGGTGTATTTTATAGTTGTTATTTTCCTGCTATTTATTCAGAAATGTCATGGTACTATGTAATAATGATATAATAACCATCTATTTGGCATTAGGAAGATAGATTGTGTTGACATTGTTAACATAAACCCTTACTGAAAGACAATATGGAGGAGGGAAAAGGGAATTGAAGTGGTAAATGAGTTTGTGGCGTCTGTTCACGGATTCATTGTTGGGTTTCATAACTGGACAGTGAAAGTAAACGTGTGTGTGTGAGTGTGAGATCGGGGGATCCTCTCTGTCAGGGAGGGGCAGAGATAGAGGGGGAGACAGAGAGAATGAGGGAGGCCCTTGCCTAATCCTGTATCTATCAGTCTGTCAACAGAGAGTTCAGCTGTGCCTCCCTCTCGCCCCAAACCAAAATATTATTACCCCTCTCCCACTACACATTATTATATTAAAGTATTATCAAATCTTATATTCTACTGCAGCCAGTACCACCCTCCTAAAACATTAACAAGTACACCAATATCAAGGAGTTCCCCATCCTTATTTTCCCCTTCACTAATATTTACCTCATGGCAATTTGTGTTTGTTTATTTTTAATTTTATTTGAATAATTCATTAACCATCCTGGATTAGTGGTGGGCTATATCTGAGCTATGTCTTAAACACATGGGCCAGCTGGATGAATCCCTGTGCTTACAATGATCACCACAATGTTCCAACGTTCTGTTTGATGAACCCTCCAGGTCAGGTTGTGTTCCATAGGAGCCAACATGGCATCCACAGAGACAGTTTCCTGACCTCTGTAGGACACAACCCTGAACTGGACCATAACCTTCCTGGTCACTGTATGCCCTCTCACCTGTGACCTTTGACCTGTCGGCAGGGGGCGTGTCCGGAGCGTCTGCATCCTCTGGGGAGCTGGAAAGGGAGATGAAGGATGGCAGCTTGGTGTTGTGACGACCTGAGGACGAGGGTGTCGATGGATCTGCCTGAGCAGAACCCTGAGGGAGAACCACTGACAGGCTGGTCCTGGAGGGAGGAGAAAACATCCGCTGTGATTCATTCAATCTGTACATATCTGAACAAAACATCTGTTGTATATTGTATTACTTTTGTCTATTAAAACCTCTTGAAACTAGGGGGCACTATTTTCATTTTTGGAAAAATAACGTTCCCAAAGTAAAAAACTGGCTATTTTGTCAGGACAAGATTCTAGAATATGCATATAATTGACAGCCTAGGATAGAAAACACTCTAAAGTTTCCAAAACTGTAAAAATATTGTCTGTGAGTATAACAGAACTGATATTGCAGGCGGAAGCCTGAGAAAAATCCAATTAGGAAGTGACTCATGTTTTGAAAGCTCTGCGTTCCGATGTGTCCCTATTGAGCAGTGAATGGGCTATCAACCAGATTCCTTTTTCTACGTATTCCCCAAGGTGTCGACAGCATTTTGACGTAGTTTCACGCCTTTATGTTGAAGAATGAGCGTAAACGACTACATTGCGTAAGTGTCTGGCTGATGCTGTTGCTGTTGTGCAAATGGAATAGACAACAGGTGGAAATTATAGGCTATTCGCAAGACACCCCCAATAAAGGAGTGGTTCTGCAGGTGGGGACCACAGACCACTTCTCAGTTCCTATGCTTCCTGGCTGATGTTTTGGTCACTTTTGAATGCTGGCGGTGCTTTCACTCTAGTGGTAGCATGAGATGGAGTCTACAACCCACACAAGTGGCTCAGGTAGTGCAGCTCATCCAGGATGGAACATCAATGCGAGCTGTGGCAAGAAGGTTTGCTGTGTCTGTCAGCGTGTCCAGAGCATGGAGGTGCTACCAGGAGACAGGCCAGTATATCAGGAGACGTGGAGGAGGCCGTAGGAGGGCAACAACCCAGCAGCAGGACCGCTACCTCTGCCTTTGTGCAAGGAGGAGCAGGAGGAGCACTGCCAGAGCCCTGCAAAATGACCTCCAGCAGGCCACAAATGTGCATGTGTCTGCTCAAACGGTCTGAACAGACTCCATGAGGGTGGTATGGGGGCTCTACATCCACAGGTGGGGGTTGTGCTTACAGCCCAACACCGTGCAGGACGTTTGGAATTTGCCAGAGAACACCAAGATTGGCAAATTCCCCACTGGCGCCCTGTGCTCTTCACAGAGCACAGGGCGCAGGTTCACACTGAGCACTTGACAGAGTCTGGAGACGCCGTGGAGAACGTTCTGCTGCCTGCAACATCCTCCAGCATGACCAGTTTGGCGGTGGGTCAGTCATGGTGTGGGGTGGCATTTCTTTGGGGGGCCGCACAGCCCTCCATGTGCTCACCAGAGGTAGCCTGACTGTCATTAGGTACCGAGATGAAATCCTCAGACCCCTTGTGAGACCATATGCTGGTGCGGTTGGCCCTGGGTTCCTCCTAATGCAAGACAATGCTAGACCTCATGTGGCTGGAGTGTGTCAGCAGTTCCTGCAAGAGGAAGGCATTGATGCTATGGACTGGCCCGCCCGTTCCCCAGACCTGAATCCAATTGAGCACATCTGGGACATCATGTCTCGCTCCATCCACCAACGCCACGTTGCACCACAGACTGTCCAGGAGTTGGCGGATGCTTTAGTCCAGGTCTGGGAGGAGATCCCTCAGGAGACCATCCGCCACCTCATCAGGAGCATGTCCAGGCGTTGTAGGGAGGTCATACAGGCACGTGGAGGCCACACACACTACTGAGCCTCATTTTGACTTGTTTTAAGGACATTACATCAAAGTTGGATCAGCCTGTAGTGTGGTTTTCCACTTTAATTTTGAGTGTGACTCCAAATCCAGACCTCCATGGGTTGATAAATTTGATTTCCATTGATAATTTTTGTGTGATTTTGTTGTCAGCACATTCAACTATGTAAAGAAAAAAGTATTTAATAAGAATATTTCATTCATTCAGATCTAGGATGTGTTATTTTAGTGTTCCCTTTATTTTTTGGAGCAGTGTATTATCGAATAGATATTTGAAAAACACCTTGAGGATTGATTATAAACAACGTTTGCCATGTTTTTGTTGATATTATGGAAATAATTTGGAATATTTTTCGGCGTTATCGTGACCACAATTTCCGGTCGAATTCTCAGCCAAATGTGAAGAACTAACGGAGCTATTTCGGAAAAAAGGAACATTTGCTATTTAACTGGGAGTCTCGTGAGTGAAAACATCCGAAGCTCATCAAAGGTAAACGATTTAATTTGATTGCTTTTCTGATTTTCGTGACCAGGTTGCCTGCTGCTAGCTAGGCATAATGCTATGCTAGGCTATCGATAAACTTACACAAATGCTTGTCTTGTTTTGGCTGTAAAGCATAATTTCAAAATCCGAGACGACAGGGTGATTAACAAAAGGCAAAGCTGTGTTTCAATATATTTCACTTGTGATTTCATGAATATGAATATTTCCTAGTAATATTTTTTGTCCGTTGCGTTATGCTAATTAGTGTCAGTTGATGACAATTCTCCCGGATCCAGGAGAGGGAGTTCCAAGACTTATTGTTACATTACAAATGTTCATTACATTTATTCCATCCCACTTTCTAATGGGTAAAACTGGTTGAAATGACATTGGGTTTATTGCTTGATTATCTTGACCGAGAGCCTGTGTCCTGACCTCTTGGTACGGGCCTTCTTGGCCGGGGTGGCGGAGGGGCCTGTAGTTGCCCTGGCGTTAGGAGTGGTGCGTTTGGACCTCTGACGGTGCTGGAGCTTACAATGGGCCCCTTGGGGACAGGAGCCAGTACTGGAGAAGTCTGGACACACCAGGGTGTGCTTCTTCTTACACTGAGGAGGTCAGAGGAGAGGTCAGAGGAGAGGATAGACATAAAACACAGCCTAACAGATCACAGGAAGCGGACATGGGATGTGTGTGGTGAGTTACTCTGTGTTTCAGGTGTGTGTGGCGGTCAGAGTGTGTGTGTGTGTAGCGGTCAGAGTGTGCAGGGCTGACACAATTACCATATAACCATTAAACCAACGGTTATAGATAATGAAAATAAAATATATCTAAAAAAAAAGGTGCGGGGCGAACAGCTGACTGAAGACGGGACGGCCAGGCATTTGTGCGGTTGGCAATGTAGCTGGTAAACTCATGGGTACACTCGCAATGGCTGCCTGCCAGAAATAGAGCAAGGGTCAGGGGGGGAGGGGTCTGCAGATCGAGTTTCCGGGAACACTTTGGACTCCAGGTCACCCCATGATCCCTGCAGCTCTGGCACCCCTCTCCTCTCCCTGATGAGGCACCTTACCTTCTGCTACCCTCACCGCCCCTACCCCAACCCCCATCACATCCATGTCCTGCACCCCAAGGACCAGGCCAGGTTAGATCTTAGACTCAGCTCACTTTCAGGAAGAGGCAAACCAAAACACTCACAAATGCATGGGAAGTGTTGATTTTGACAAATTCTATATGTTTTTATGCCCTAACGTAAACATTGGCGCCATTTGGAAAATGTAGCAAGGCCTGTCTGTCTCTATTACAGTATCGGTCTGTTCCAATTCAACAGTCTGAGTGGAGGGGCAGATTTTCAACCCTTTACATTCTAGCTGATATCCACCCAGGGGCTATAGTGCTGGTCTATAGACCAGGGAATGGGACCATACAAAGACTTACAACAGTTTAGAGCCTTTCTCCAGTATAAGGAGATGGGGGGAAAATTGAGCTAAAAGCCAAGTCCACTAAGACTCACAGCTGTCTCGTACATTGTCATTTTCATAAAACACTAAAGAGAGAGAGAGCGCGAGAGAATGAGCCGAGAAATGGAAGATAAAAAAAAAAGTGAAAGTGGACAGAACATCTTTATTCCACACCAAGTTTTCCACTTGATTTAAGGAATGCTGGGATGTCTCAGGTCTATTAGAAGAGCTCTCTCCACTGGGCCCCAAACCAGGACGAGTCAGCACATTTACCATTACAGAGAGAGAAGAAGAGGGAAAGAGGGAGGGAAGGGGGAAAGAGGGAGGAGAAGGGGGAAAGAGGGAGAGAGGCTATGAGAAAAGAGACACAGAGGAGGGTGGAGAGACACAGAGGAGGGTGGACAGACACAGAAGAGGGTAGAGAGACACAGAAAGAAGGGTGGAGAGACACAGAGGAGGGTGGACAGACACAGAAAGAAGGGTGGAGAGACACAGAGGAGGGTGGAGAGACACAGAGGAGGGTGGAGAGACAGAAAGAAGGGTAGAGAGACACAGAGGAGGGTAGAGAGACACAGAGGAGGGTGGAGAGACACAGAGGAGGGTGGAGAGACACAGAGGAGGGTGGAGAGACACAGAGGAGGGTGGAGAGACACAGAGAGGAGGGTGGAGAGACACAGAGAGGAGGGTGGAGAGACACAGAGAGGAGGGTGGAGACACAGAAAGAAGGGTGGAGAGACACAGAGGAGGGTGGAGAGACACAGAGGAGGGTAGAGACACACAGAGGAGGGTGGAGACACAGAAAGAAGGGTGGAGAGACACAGAAAGAAGGGTGGAGAGACACAGAGGAGGGTGGAGAGACACAGAGGAGGGTGGAGAGACACAGAAAGAAGGGTGGACAGACACAGAGGAGGGTGGAGAGACACAGAAAGAAGGGTGGAGAGACAGAAAGAAGGGTGGAGAGAAACAGAGGGTGGAGAGACAGAAAGAAGGGTGGACAGACACAGAAAGAAGGGTGGAGAGACAGAAAGAAGGGTGGATAGACACAGAGGAGGGTGGAGAGAAACAGGGGGGGTGGAGAGACACGGGGGGGTGAATTGGGGTTGAAAAGAGAGGAAGGGAAGTTGAAAGAGTTGTGGAGATGGAGAAAGGTGGGAGATCAGGGGGATGAGAGAAGGAGAGACCAAGAAAGAGACCGAATTGGAGGAAATGAGAAAGAGAGGAGCAAAATAACAAAAAAGTGAAAGAGACAAGAAAACGGGGAGAAGAGGAATAAGGATGGAGAATGAAAGTGAAGGTGGTACTGGTGGGGGGTAGATAGAGAAGAGAGGGAGAGAGCGAGGGACGGATAAGGGAGCGGGAGACAAAGTGAGAGATGGAATGAGAGAAGAGAGCGAGAGAGAGAGAGAGAGAGAGAGAAGCAGGGTTAACCCCTGAACTGCTGGAGTGTCTGTCTGCCCCATACAGCCATCATCAGCACTTTCTCCATCTATAATTACTGCCTGCTATCCATCACGCAGCCGCCAGCTAGCACGCTGCAATACACACACACACACACACACACACACACACGGAAAATCACAGACCTAAGCACTTCAGCTAATAGAATAAATATTAATATCCCTTTTGTTTTATATACTCATTTCTCTGTGCAATATTTAAATGAGGCCTGACAGTGTGAAAAAGCATGTGCTACACAGACAATCAGAAACAACACAGAGATACAGAGAGCGAGACAGAGAGAGCGAGACAGAGAGAGCGAGACACAGAGCGCGAGACACAGAGCGCGAGACACAGAGCGCGAGACAGAGAGAGCGAGCGCGAGACAGAGAGAGCGAGCGCGAGACAGAGAGAGCGAGCGCGAGACAGAGAGAGCGAGCGCGAGACAGAGAGAGCGAGGGCGAGACAGAGAGAGCGAGGGCGAGACAGAGAGAGCGAGCGCGAGACAGAGAGAGCGAGCGCGAGACAGAGAGAGCGAGCGCGAGACAGAGAGAGCGAGCGCGAGACACAGAGCGCGAGCGCGAGACAGAGAGAGCGAGGGCGAGACAGAGAGAGCGAGGGCGAGACAGAGAGAGCGAGCGCGAGACAGAGAGAGCGAGCGCGAGACAGAGAGAGCGAGGGCGAGACAGAGAGAGCGAGGGCGAGACAGAGAGAGCGAGCGCGAGACAGAGAGAGCGAGCGCGAGACAGAGAGAGCGAGCGCGAGACACAGAGCGCGAGACAGAGAGAGCGAGCGCGAGACAGAGAGAGCGAGCGCGAGACGAGAGCGAGCGCGAGACAGAGAGGAGAAGCGAGCGCGAGACAGAGAGAGCGAGCGCGAGACAGAGAGAGCGAGCGCGAGACAGAGAGAGCGAGCGCGAGACAGAGAGAGCGAGCGCGAGACAGAGAGAGCGAGCGAGACAGAGAGAGAGCGAGCGAGACAGAGAGAGAGCGAGCGAGACAGAGAGCGAGCGAGACAGAGAGCAGCGAGACAGAGAGCGAGACAGAGAGCGAGCGAGACAGAGAGCGAGCGAGCGAGACAGAGAGCGAGCGAGAGACAGAGAGAGAGCGAGACAGACAGACAGACAGACAGAGCGAGACAGACAGACAGACAGAGCGAGACAGACAGAGCGAGACAGAGAGCGAGCGAGACAGAGAGCGAGCGAGACAGAGAGCGAGCGAGACAGAGAGCGAGCGAGACAGAGAGCGAGCGAGACAGAGAGCGAGCGAGACAGAGAGAGACAGAGCGAGACAGAGAGAGAGAGAGAGAGACAGAGAGAGCGAGCAGACAGAGAGAGTGAGACAGAGCGAGACAGAGACAGAGCGAGAGAGAGCGAGACAGAGAGCGAGACAGAGAGAGAGAGCGAGACAGAGACAGAGAGCGAGACAGAGACAGAGAGCGAGACAGAGACAGAGAGCGAGACAGACAGACAGAGAGCGAGAGCGAGCGAGAGCGAGCGAGACAGAGAGCGAGCGAGACAGAGAGCGAGCGAGACAGAGAGCGAGCGAGAGAGAGAGAGAGCGAGACAGAGAGAGCGAGAGAGCGAGACAGAGAGAGAGAGCGAGACAGAGAGAGAGAGAGCGAGACAGAGAGAGCGAGACAGAGACAGAGAGAGCGAGACAGAGAGAGCAAGACAGAGAGAGAGAGAGCGAGACAGAGAGAGAGAGAGCGAGACAGAGAGAGAGCGAGCGAGACAGAGAGAGAGCGAGCGAGACAGAGAGAGAGCGAGCGAGACAGAGAGAGAGCGAGCGAGACAGAGAGAGCGAGCGAGACAGAGAGAGCGAGCGAGACAGAGAGAGCGAGCGAGACAGAGAGAGCGAGCGAGACAGAGAGAGCGAGCCAGACAGAGAGAGCGAGCCAGACAGAGAGAGCGAGACAGAGAGAGAGAGAGCGAGACAGAGAGAGAGAGCGAGAGAGAGAGAGAGCGAGAGAGAGCGAGACAGAGAGAGAGCGAGACAGAGAGAGAGCGAGACAGAGAGAGAGCGAGACAGAGAGAGAGCGAGACAGAGAGAGAGCGAGACAGAGAGAGAGAGACAGAGAGAGAGAGACAGAGAGAGAGCGAGACAGAGAGAGAGCGAGACAGAGAGAGAGCGACACAGAGAGAGAGCGACACAGAGAGAGAGCGACACAGAGAGAGCGAAACGGAAAGAGCGAAACGGAAAGAGAGAGACAGAGGAAGGAAGGATAGAGTAAAGGAAGGAAGGATAGAGGAGATGACATAAAGAGGGGGTATAAGAAAGGATAGAAGAGGATAGAAGTGGTATTAGGGGCGAATGTAGGGACAGGGATGATGTCACTATGGACAGGTGTATAAAATCGAGCACACAGCCAGGCAATCTCCATAGACAAACATTGGCAGGAAAATGGCTTTACTGAAGAGCTCTGTGACTTTCCTCTTCAGTCATTACTAAGAGCTAGTTCTTCCAAACCTCCTGTGTAGGCCACACAAGCTCACCGAATGGGACCGCTGTGTGCTGAAGCGCGTAAAAATCGTCTGCCCTCGGTTGCAACACCCACTACCGAGTTCCAAAATACTTCTGGAAGCAACGTCAGCACAAGATCTATTCGTTGGGAGCTTAATGAAATGGGTTTCTATGGCAGAGCAGCCGCGCATAAGCCTAAGATCACCATGCACATGCTAAGCGTCTGCTAGAGGGGTGTAAAGGTCACTGCCATTAGACTCTGGAGCAGTGGAAACACGTTCTCTAGGGTGATGAATCACGCTTCACCATCTGGCAGTTCGACGGACAAATCTAAGTTTGGCGGACGCCAGGAGAACGCTACCTACCCCAATGCATAGTGCAAACTGTAAAGTTTGGTGGAGGAGGAATATGGTCTGGGGATGTTTTTCATGGTTCGGCCTAGGCCTCTTAGTTCCAGTGAAGATAAATCTTTACACTACAGCATACAATGACATTCTAGACGATTCTGTGCTTCACACTTTGTGGCAACAGTTTGGGGAAGGCCCTTTCCTGTTTCAGCATGACAAAACCCCTGTGCACAAAGTGAGGTCCATACAGAAATGGTTTGTCGAGATCGGTGTGGAAGAACTTGACTGGCCTGCACAGAGTCCTGACCCCAACCCCATCGAACACCTTTGGGATGAATTGGAACACCGACTGCGAACCAGGCATAATCGCCCAAAATCAGTGCCCGACCTCACTAATGCTCGTGGCTGAATGGAAGCAAGTCCCCGCAGCAATGTTCCAACATCTAGTGGAAAGCCTTCCCAGAAGAGTGGAGGCTGTCATAGCAGCAAAGGGGGGACCAACTCCATATTAATGCCCATGATTTTGGAATGAGATGTTCGATGAGCAGGTGTCCACATACATTATGTAATGTAGTGTATATCAGTGTAGAGGATGTACATGAGTGTGAATGTACCTTTTCTGCCACAGGGCAGTAGATCATGATAAAGAGAGAGATGGAGAGAATGTTTGTGACTGACTGTACGTGTGTGTTATACCTTCTGACCCTGAGGGCAGTACCCCCTGATGAAGTCCTGGCACACAGCAGCTTTGCGGGACACATATACATGGCTGTAGGGACAGCTACTGTTGTTACATATACCCTTCAGGAAGTACGAACACACAGGCATCTAGAGAGAGAAGATGTTGTTACAATATATCTACAGGAATGACATACGAATAACACATTTGAAGTTGATTTGAACATGTAATTAAGAGAGAGAATGAGAGAGTAAAGAGAGAGAAAGACAGAGGAAAATCAAGTCAAGAGTCGGCTTTCTATTCCGCAACAAAGCCTCCTTCACTCACGCCGCCAAACTTACCCTAGTAAAACTGACTATCCTACCGATCCTCGACTTCGGCGATGTCATCTACAAAATTGCTTCCAACACTCTACTCAGCAAACTGGATGCAGTTTATCACAGTGCCATCCGTTTGTCACTAAAGGACCTTATACCACCCACCACTGCGACTTGTATGCTCTAGTCGGCTGGCCCTCGCTACATATTCGTCGCCAGACCCACTGGCTCCAGGTCATCTACAAGTCCATGCTAGGTAAAGCTCCGCCTTATCTCAGTTCACTGGTCACGATGGCAACACCCACCCGTAGCACGCGCTCCAGCAGGTGTATCTCACTGATCATCCCTAAAGCCAACACCTCATTTGGCCGCCTTTCGTTCCAGTTCTCTGCTGCCTGTGACTGGAACGAATTGCAAAAATCGCTGAAGTTGGAGACTTTAATCTCACCCACCAACTTCAAACATCTGCTATCTGAGCAGCTAACCGATCGCTGCAGCTGTACATAGTCTATCGGTAAATAGCCCACCCATTTTTACCTACCTCATCCCCATACTGTTTTTATTTATTTACTTTTCTGCTCTTTTGCACACCAATATCTCTACCTGTACATGACCATCTGATCATTTATTACTCCAGTGTTAATCTGCAAAATTGTAATTATTCGCCTACCTCCTCATGCCTTTTGCACACAATGTATATAGACTCCCCTTTTTTTCTACTGTGTTATTGACTTGTTAATTGTTTACTCCATGTGTAACTCTGTGTTGTCTGTTCACACTGCTATGCTTTATCTTGGCCAGGTCGCAGTTGCAAATGAGAACTTGTTCTCAACTAGCCTACCTGGTTAAATAAAGGTGTTCTCAACTAGCCTACCTGGTTAAATAAAGGTGTTCTCAACTAGCCTACCTGGTTAAATAAAGGTGTTCTCAACTAGCCTACCTGGTTAAATAAAGGTGTTCTCAACTAGCCTACCTGGTTAAATAAAGGTGAAATAAAAATAGAAAAAGAAAAAAAAGAAAAGAGAGAGTAAAGAGAGAAAGACAGAGAGAGTAAAGAGAGAAAGAGAGTAAAGAGAGAAAGACAGAGAGAGTAAAGAGAGAAAGACAGAGAGAGTAGAGAGAGAAAGACAGAGAGAGTAGAGAGAGAAAGACAGAGAGAGTAAAGAGAGAAAGACAGAGAGAGTAAAGAGAGAAAGACAGAGAGAGTAAAGAGAGAAAGACAGAGAGAGTAAAGAGAGAAAGACAGAGAGAGTAAAGAGAGAAAGACAGAGAGAGTAAAGAGAGAAAGACAGAGAGAGTAAAGAGAGAAAGACAGAGAGAGTAAAGAGAGAAAGACAGAGAGAGTAAAGAGAGAAAGACAGAGAGAGTAAAGAGAGAAAGACAGAGAGAGTAAAGAGAGAAAGACAGAGAGAGTAAAGAGAGAAAGACAGAGAGAGTAAAGAGAGAAAGACAGAGAGAGTAAAGAGAGAAAGACAGAGAGAGTAAAGAGAGAAAGACAGAGAGAGTAAAGAGAGAAAGACAGAGAGTAAAGAGAGAAAGACAGAGAGAGTAAAGAGAGAAAGAGAGAGTAAAGAGAGAAAGACAGAGAGTAGAGAGAGAGAAAGAGAGAAAGACAGAAAGAGAGAGAGTAAAGAGAGAAAGAGAGAGAGTCGAGAGAGAAAGAAGAGCGAGAAAGACAGAAAGAGAGTAAATAGAGAGTCGAGAGAGAGTAAAGAGAGAAAGACAGAGAGTTAGAAAGAGACAGCGGAGAGAGAGAGAAAAAGACAGCTGAGAGAGAGAGAGAGAAAGAGATGGAAGAGGAGAGAGAAAGAGACAGCAGAGAGAGAGAAAGAAAGGCAGGAAGAGAGAAAGAAAGGCAAGACAGAGAGCGGAGAGAGAGAAAGAGACAGCAGAGAGAGAGAGAGAAAGAAACAGCGGAGAGAGAGAAAGAAACAGCGGAGAGAGAGAGAGAAAGAAACAGCGGAGAGAGAGACAGCGGAGAGAGAGACAGCGGAGAGAGAGACAGCGGAGAGAGACAGCGGAGAGAGAGAGAAAGAGACAGCGGAGAGAGAGAGAAAGAGACAGCGGAGAGAGAGAGAAAGAGACAGCGGAGAGAGAGACAGCAGAGAGAGAGAGAGAAAGCGGAGAGAGAGACAGCGGAGAGAGAGAGAAAGAGACAGCGGAGAAAGAGACAGCATAGAGAGAAAGCGACAGCAGAGAGAGAGAAAGCGACAGCGGAGAGAGAGAGAAAGCGACAGCGGAGAGAGAGAGAAAGCGACAGCGGAGAGAGAGAGAAAGCGACAGCGGAGAGAGAGAGAAAGCGACAGCGGAGAGAGAGAAAGCGACAGCGGAGAGAGAGAAAGCGACAGCGGAGAGAGAGAAAGCGACAGCGGAGAGAGAGAAAGCGACAGCGGAGAGAGAGAAAGCGACAGCGGAGAGAGAGAAAGCGACAGCGGAGAGAGAGAAAGCGACAGCGGAGAGAGAGAAAGCGACAGCGGAGAGAGAGAAAGCGACAGCGGAGAGAGAGAAAGCGACAGCGGGGAGAGAGAAAGCGACAGCGGAGAGAGAGAAAGCGGCAGCGGAGAGAGAGAGAAAGAGACAGCGGACAGAGAGAAAGAGACAGCGGACAGAGAGAAAGCGACAGCAGACAGAGAGAGAAAGAGACAGCGGACAGAGAGAAAGCGACAGCAGACAGAGAGAGAAAGAGACAGCGGAGAGAGAGAGAAAGAGACAGCGGAGAGAGAGACAGCGGAGAGAGAGAGAAAGAGACAGCGGAGAGAGAGAGAAAGAGACAGCGGAGAGAGAGAGAAAGAGACAGCGGAGAAAGAGACAGCGGAGAGAGAGAGAGAGAAAGAAAGGCAGGAGAGAGAGAAAGAGACAGCAGAGAGAGAGAGAGAGAGAGAGAGAGAAAGAGACAGCGGAGAGAGAGAAAGAGAGAGAGAGAGAAAGAAAGGCAGGAGAGAGAGAAAGAAAGGCAAGACAGAGAGCAGAGAGAGAGAAAGAGACAGCAGAGAGAGAGAGAGAAAGAGACAGCGGAGAGAGAGAGAGAAAGAGACAGTGGAGAGAGAGAGAGAAAGAGACAGCGGAGAGAGAAAGAGACAGCGGAGAGAGAAGAAGACCAGCGGAGAGAGAGAGAGAAAGAGACAGCGGAGAGAGAGAGAGAAAGAGACAGCGGAGAGAGAGAAAGAGGACAGCGGAGAGAGAGACAGCGGAGAGAGAGAGAAAGAGACAGCGGAGAGAGAGACAGCGGAGAGAGAGACAGCGGAGAGAGAGAGAGAAAGAAAGGCAGGAAAGAGAGAAAGAAAGGCAAGACAGAGAGGCGGAGAGAGAGAGAGAAAGAGACCGCGGAGAGAGAGAAAGAAACAGCGGAGAGAGAGAGAGAGAGAAAGAGACAGCGGAGAGAGAAAGAGACAGCGGAGAGAGAGAGAGAAAGAGACAGTGGAGAGCGAGAGAGAAAGAGACAGCGGAGAGAGAGAAAGAGACAGCGGAGAGAGAGACAGCAGAGAGAGAGAGAAAGAGACAGCGGAGAGAGGGCAGCGAGAGAGAGACACGCGAGCAGAGAGACGCAGAGAGAGAGAAAAGCGGAGAGAGAGAGAAAGAAAGGCAGGAAAGAGAGAAAGAAAGGCAAGACAGAGAGCGGAGAGAAGAAAAGAGACTGCAGAGAGAGAGAGAGAGAAAGCGGAGAGAGAGAGAGAGAAAGAGCAAAGCGGAGAGAGAGAGAGAAAGAGACAGTGGAGAGAGAGGAGAGAAAGAGACAGCGGAGAGAGAGAGAGAAAGAGACAGCGGAGAGAGAGACAGCGGAGAGCGAGACAGCGGAGAGAGAGAGAAAGAGACAGCGGAGAGAGAGACAGCGGAGAGAGAGACAGCGGAGAGAGACAGTGGAGAGAGAGACAGCGGAGAGAGAGAGAAAGAAAGGCAGGAAAGAGAGAAGAAAGGCAAGACAAGAGAGCGGAGAGAGAGAAAGAGACAGCAGAGAGAGAGAGAGAAAGAGACAGCGGAGAGAGAGAGAGAGAAAGAAACAGCGGAGAGAGAGAGAGAAAGAAAACAGCGAGAGAGAGAAAGAGACAGCGGAGAGAGAGAGAGACAGCGGAGAGAGACAGCGGAGAGAGACAGCGGAGAGAGTGACAGCGGAGAGAGAGACAGCGGAGAGAGAGACAGCGGAGAGAGAGACAGCAGAGAGAGAGAAAGCGGAGAGAGAGAGAAAGAAAGGCAGGAAAGAGAGAAAGAAAGGCAAGACAGAGAGCGGAGAGAGAGAAAGAGACAGCAGAGAGAGAGAGAGAAAGAGACAGCGGAGAGAGAGAGAGAGAAAGAGACAGCGGAGAGAGAGAGAGAAAGAGACAGTGGAGAGAGAGAGAGAAAGAGACAGCGGAGAGAGAGAGAGAAAGAGACAGCGGAGAGAGAGACAGCGGAGAGAGAGAGAAAGAGACAGCGGAGAGAGAGAGAGAAAGAGACAGCGGAGAGAGAAAGAGACAGCGGAGAGAGAGACAGCAGAGAGAGAGAGAGAAAGAGACAGCGGAGAAAGAGACAGCGGAGAGAGAGAGAAAGAGCACAGCGACAGAGAGAGAAAGAGACAGCGACAGAGAGAGAAAGAGACAGCGGACAGAGAGAGAAAGAGATGGCGGACAGAGAGAGAAGAGACGGCGACAGAGAGAGAAAGAGACGGCGGACAGAGAGAGAAAGAGACAGCGGACAGAGAGAGAAAGGGACAGCGGAGAGAGAGACAGCAGAGAGAGAGAGAAAGAGACAGCGGAGAAAGAGACAGCGGAGAGAGAGAAAGAACAGCGACAGAGAGAGAAAGAGACAGCGACAAAGAGAGAAAGAGACAGCGGACAGAGAGAGAAAGAGACGGCGGACAGAGAGAGAAGAGACAGCGGAGAGAGAAAGCGACAGCGGAGAGAGAGAAAGCGAGAAAGAGACAGCGGAGAGGAGAGAGAGAAAAGAAACAGCGGAGAGAGAGAGAGAAAGAAACAGCGGAGAGAGAGAAAGAGACAGCGGAGAGAGAGACAGCGGAGAGAGACAGCGGAGAGAGAGACAGCGGAGAGAGAGACAGCGGAGAGAGAGAGAAAGAAACAGCGGAGAGAGAGAAAGAGACAGCGGAGAGAGAGACAGCGGAGAGAGACAGCGGAGAGAGAGACAGCGGAGAGAGAGACAGCAGAGAGAGAGAGAAAGAGACAGCGGAGAAAGAGACAGCGGAGAGAGAGAAAGAGACAGCGACAGAGAGAGAAAGAGACAGCGACAGAGAGAGAAAGAGACAGCGGACAGAGAGAGAAAGAGATGGCGGACAGAGAGAGAAAGAGACGGCGGACAGAGAGAGAAAGAGACAGCGGAGAGAGAAAGCGACAGCGGAGAGAGAGAAAGCGGAGAGAGAAAGGGGAGAGAGAAAGCGGAGAGAGAGAAAGCGGAGAGAGAGAGAGAGACAGCGGACAGAGAGAGAAAGAGACAGCGGAGAGAGAGAGAGAGAGAGAGAGAAAAGAGACAGCGAAGAGAGAGAGAAAGAGACAGCGGAGAGAGTGCAAGAGACAGCGGAGAGAGTGCAAGAGACAGCGGAGAGAGTGCAAGAGAGAGCGGAGAGAGTGCA
>NC_034186.2:17180490-17324512 GCF_002021735.2 Oncorhynchus kisutch | reverse complement strand
GGAAGGAGAGGGCCGGGATGGGGGGTGAAGAGAGGGAAGGCCCCCCCGGGGATGGGGTGAGGGGGACTGGAAGGTGAGGGGGAAGAGAGCGGGCCGGTGATGGATGGTGAGGGAAGGACGAGGGCCGGGTGGGGTGAGGGGGATGGAAAGGTGAGGGGGAAGGAGGGCCGGGATGGGTGAGGGGGAAGGAGAGGGCCGGGTGGGGTGAGGGGGAAGGAAGGTGAGGGGAAGGAGAGGGCCGGGGTGGGGTGAATGAGAGGGCCGGGGTGGGTGAGGGGAGCGAGGGCCGGGGTGGGTGAGGGGAAGGAGAGGGCCGGGGTGGGTGAAGGGGAAGGAGAGGGCCGGGATGGGTGTGAAGGGAAGGAGAGGGCCGGGATGGGGTGAGGGGGAAGGAAAGGTGAGGGGGAAGGAGAGGGCCGGGATGGGGTGAGGGGAAGGAGAGGGCCGGGGTGGGGTGAGGGGGATGGAAAGGTGAAGGGGGGAAGGAGAGGGCCGGGGTGGGGTGTGAAGGAGAGGGCCTGGGTGGGGGGACGGAGAGGGCCGGGGTGGGGTGGGGTTGAAGGGGAAGGAGAGGGCCGGGATGGGGTGAGGGGGAAGGAAAGGTGAGGGGGAGGGAAGGAGAGGCCCGGGGTGGGGTGAGGGGAAGGAGAGGGCTGGGGTGGGGTGAAGGGGAAGGAGAGGGCCGGGGTGGGGTGAAGGGGAAGGAGAGGGCCGGGGTGGGGTGAAGGGGAAGGAGAGGGCCGGGGTGGGGTGAGGGGGAAGGAAAGGTGAAGGGGAAGGAGAGGGCCGGGGTGGAGTGAGGGGGAAGGAAAGGGCCGGGGTGGGGTGAAGGAGAGGGCCGGGGTGGGGTGAAGGAGAGGGCCGGGGTGGGGTGAGGGGAAGGAGAGGGCCGGGGTGGGGTGAGGGGAAGGAGAGGGCCGGGGTGGGGTGAGGGGGAAGGAGAGGGCCGGGGTGGGGTGAGGGGGAAGGAGAGGGCCGGGGTGGGGTGGGGTGAAGGGGAAGGAGAGGGCCGGGATGGGGTGAGGGGAAGGAGAGGGCCGGGATGGGGTGAGGGGGAAGGAGAGGGCCGGGATGGGGTGAGGGGGAAGGAAAGGTGAGGGGGAAGGAGAGGGCCGGGGTGGGGTGAGGGGAAGGACAGGGCCGGGGTGGGGTGAAGGGGAAGGAGAGGGCCGGGGTGCGGTGAGGGGAAGGAGAGGGCCGGGGTGGGGTGAGGGGAAGGAGAGGGCCAGGGTGGGGTGAGGGGGAAGGAGAGGGCCAGTGTGGGGTGAAGGGGGAGGAGAGGGCCAGTGTGGGGTGAGGGGGAAGGAGAGGGCCAGGGTGGGGTGAAGGGAAGGAGAGGGCCAGGGTGGGGTGAAGGGGAAGGAGAGGGGTGGGGTGAAGGGGAAGGAGAGGGCCGGGGTGGGGTGAGGGGGAAGGAAAGGTGAGGGGGAAGGAGAGGGCCGGGATGGGGTGAGGGGAAGGAGAGGGCCGGGGTGGGGTGAGGGGGAAGGAAAGGTGAGGGGGAAGGAGAGGGCCGGGGTGGGGTGAATGAGAGGGCCGGGATGGGGTGAGGGGAAGGAGAGGGCCGGGGTGGGGTGAGGGGGAAGGAGAGGGCCGGGGTGGGGTGAAGGGGAAGGAGAGGGCCGGGGTGGGGTGAAGGGGAAGGAGAGGGCCGGGATGGGGTGAAGGGGAAGGAGAGGGCCGGGATGGGGTGAGGGGGAAGGAAAGGTGAGGGGGAAGGAGAGGCCCGGGGTGGGGTGAGGGGAAGGAGAGGGCCGGGGTGGGGTGAGGGGAAGGAGAGGGCCGGGTGGGGTGAAGGGGAGGGAGAGGGCCGGGGTGGGGTGAAGGAGGGGGCCGGGGTGGGGTGAGGGGGAAGGAAAGGTGAGGGGGAAGGACAGGGCCGGGATGGGGTGAAGGGGAAGGAGAGGGCCGGGGTGCGGTGAGGGGAAAGAGAGGGCCGGGGTGGGGTGAGGGGAAGGAGAGGGCCAGGGTGGGGTGAGGGGGAAGGAGAAGGCCAGTGTGGGGTGAAGGGGGAGGAGAGGGCCAGTGTGGGGTGAAGGGGGAGGAGAGGGCCAGTGTGGGGTGAAGGGGGAGGAGAGGGCCAGGGTGGGGTGAGGGGGAAGGAGAGGGGTGGGGTGAAGGGGAAGGAGAGGGGTGGGGTGAAGGGGAAGGAGAGGGCCGGGGTGGGTTGAGGGGAAGGAGAGGGCCAGGGTGGGGTGAGGGGGAAGGAGAGGGCCAGGGTGGGGTGATGGGGAAGGAGAGAGCCAGGGTGGGGTTAAGGGAAGGAGAGGGCCAGGGTGGGGTGAGGGGAAGGAGAGGGCCAGGGTGGGGTGAGGGGGAAGGAGAGAGCCAGGGTGGGGTTAAGGGAAGGAGAGGGCCAGGGTGGGGTGAGGGGGAAGGAGAGAGCCAGGGTGGGGTGAAGGGAAGGAGAGGGCCAGGGGGAAAGGAAGGAGAAATCCAGGCCGTCTTGTTGGAATGGGATCAGTTCTATCTAATTAACTGCTACAGAAATATTTATCCAGGCTGCAGCTTGTCCAGCTATCATGATGTGTTTATGTGCTGGCTGTGTGTACGGTCGCCAGGGAACGGGGGGTTGGGACGGGCAGAGGTGGGGGGTACAGTGGGTCTAGTTTCAGGGTGTTATTTGTGAGGAGCACAGGATTGGGGCTCCTCGTCTATCCCCAGCCCCCAGTAGCGCCAGGATAAAGTTCAGATGGATACCCCCCCACTCCCCTCCAGTGGTGGAAAAAGTACCCAATTGTCATACTTGAGTTTAAGTAATGATACCTTAATAGAAAATGACTCAAGAAAAAGTGAGTCACCCAATACAATACTAATTAAGTAAAAGTAAGGTTTTAAATATACTTAAGTATCAAAAATAAAATTAAAAGTATACATCATTTCAAACTCCTTATATTAAGCAAACCAGACGACACCATTCACTTTCTTCCCATCTACAGATAGCCAGGGGAACACTCCAACACTCAGACATAATTTACAAACAAGGCCTTTGTGTTTCGTGAGTCTGCCAGATCAGAGGCAGTAGGGATGTTCAGTGATGATCAAAATGCACTTTTGGGTGTCTGGGAAAATGTATGGAGTAAAAAGTACATAATTTTCTTTAGGAATGTAGCGAAGTAGAAGTTGTCAAAATATAAATAGTAAAGTACAGATGCCCCCCAAAAACTTTACACCACTGCTCCCCTCTATCCCGAACCTCGTCCGCTTCACCCTCTCTACTTACCCCCTCACCCTCTCTACCCCCCCCTACCCCCACTCCTCTCTACTCCCACCCACCTCTCTACTCGCCCCTACCCCCACCTCTCTACTCACCCCTACCCCCACCTCTCCTACTCACCCCCACCTCTCTACTCACCCCTACCCCATCTCTCTACTCATCCCTACCCCCACCTCTCTACTCACCCCTACCCCCACCCTCTCTACTCCCCCCCCACCCCCACCTCTCTACTCCCCCCTACCCCCACCTCTCTACTCCCACCCATCTCTCTACTCACCCCTACCCCCACCTCTCTACTCACCCCTACCCCATCTCTCTACTCATCCCTACCCCCACCTCTCTACTCACCCCTACCCCCACCTCTCTACTCACCCCTACCCCCACCTCTCTACTCCCACCCATCTCTCTACTCCCCCCCCACCCCCACCTCTCTACTCCCCCCTACCCCCCACCTCTCTACTCCCACCCATCTCTCTACTCCCCCCCACCCCCACCTCTCTACTCACCCCTACCCCACCTCTCTACTCCCCCCCACCCCCACCTCTCTACTCACCCCTACCTCTCTAGTCCCCCCCCCCACTCCCCCTTAATTTCTCTGCCCCTGTAAGATAAACAGACAGCTGGCCTCTAGGCACTCTGGGACCACAGCATGACAGCCGACACAGGTGCACAGAATTGCGTGTGTGTGTGTGTGTGTCTCAGTGTGTGGGTGGGTGTGGATGTGACTGTGCGTGTGTGTCTCGGTCTGTGTGATTGACTGTGTGTATGTGTGTGAGTGTGCGTGCGTGCATGTCTTGGTCTTTTTGTGTGTGTGTGTTGGATGGCGAGCCTGGACTGGACACCTGTCTGTGGGTTGTTTTTCTAGAGGAAAACATCTTTCCCTATTTAGTGTCACCACTTTCCTTTCCCCTGAACCAGGATTCCCCAACTGGCGTCCATGGTTGATTTTATTTGGCTCCCCAAGTTTTCAGAGCAAAAATAAATACATTTAAAAAAAAGCTGTAAATTGTATTTTATTTTCATTGCTGAACATAAAAGATTGTAAACATAACAGGAAATCTATTCCCCTGTAATAGAGAGACATGTCAATAAATGTAAGCAAGGTTTGAAATTATTATGTTTTAGTAAAACATATCTGTTTGGGCTTCTGAAGGACAATTTGCAGTCTAGAAATGATTTGTAATTATGCCCCCCCACCTTTCCACTCAAGAGAAAACAAATTGGCCCGCACCTGAATCTAGTTGATGATCCCTGCCCTATACGGACTGGCCTAGTTATACTCTGATAAAAAAACAACTACATTACTTAATTCTGCGCTGTGGGCCATACACAACCGAATATCCAAGATGGCATAGCAGTCAGATGTCTTATGTATAAATATATGCTTTTATATATTTTTCTTCTGATTCTTTTTAATATTTTTCCTAAACCGCAACTTCAAAATACTCTCCGGCAACCCGCCCCACCCAATGTGGTGTGGATCTCTTTTTTTCTAAAGTATTTCTACTTAATTGGAATCCCTCAACTGAAGCTAGCTAGCTAACTAGCTACCAGCTATCAGTCAGCTACCCACTGCTAGCGGTAATCAGCTAACCTTTAGCTCGGAAAGCTCTCGCCAGTTCGCACAACGCGTTTCAAACCAGAGCACACCGGACCTGTTTTTCTCTCCATATCCCCGGATTCCTATCGCAGCTAGCTAACCGCAACTCGGGTTGACTACTCCTGGCTAACGTTTCCGTCCCGGAGCAAGCACCAATTAGCCTGGAGTTAGCCCATGCTAGGCCAATCTCCAAGCGAGGGCTCTTCGGCTTTCCAGGTGGAAAGCATGGCCAGACGTAGAAAAATGCTTGTTGAAACTCTCAATTATAGTAGATTTATCGGTCGTGACAGAGTTTCCTATCCTCAATGCA
Source organism: Oncorhynchus kisutch (assembly GCF_002021735.2). NCBI lineage: Eukaryota > Metazoa > Chordata > Actinopteri > Salmoniformes > Salmonidae > Oncorhynchus > Oncorhynchus kisutch. The sequence goes on along the minus strand of NC_034186.2, from coordinate 17,319,385 downwards.
GTGGGCAGCTGGGAGGAGGTGTACTTATTCTCCATGGACTTTACAGTGTCCCAGAACTTTTTTGAGTTTGTGTTGCAGGAAGCAAATTTCTGCTTGAAAAAGCTAGCCTTGGCTTTTCTAACTGCATGTGTATATTGGTTTCTAGCTTCCCTGAAAAGTTGCATATCACAGGGGCTGTTCGATGCTAATGCAGAACGCCATATGATGTTTTTGTGTTGGTTAAAGGCAGTCAGGTCTGGAGTGAACCAAGGGCTATATCTGTTCTTGGTTCAACATTTCTTGAATGGAGCATGCTTATTTAAGATGGTGAGGAAGGCATTTAAAAAAAATAACCAGGCATCCTCTACTGACGGGATGAGGTCAATATGCTTCCAGGATACCCGGGCCAGGTCGATTAGAAAGGCCTGCTCGCTGAAGTGTTTCAGGGAGCGTTTGATAGTGATGAGTGGAGGTCGTTTGACCGCTGACCCATTACGGATGCAGGCAATGAGGAAGTGATCGCTGAGATCTTGGTTGAAAACAGCAGAGGTGTATTTAGAGGGCAAGTTGGTTAGGATGATATCTATGAGGGTGCCCGTGTTTACAGCTTTGGGGTGGTACCTGGTAGGTACCATTGATAATTTGTGTGAGATTGAGGGCATCAAGCTTAGACTGTAGGATGGCTGGGGATAGATGGGGGGCAATCAGTTCACATATGGTGTCCAGAGCACAGCTGGGGCAGAGGGTGGTCTGTAGCAGGCGGCAACGGTGAGAGACTTGTTTTTAGAGAGGTGGATTTTAAAAGTAGAATTTTAAATTGTTTAGGTACAGGCCTGGCAAGTAGGACAGAACTTTGCCGGCTATCTCTGCAGTAGATTGCAACACCGCCCCCTTTGGCCGTTCTATCTTGTCTGAAAATGTTGTAGTTAGGGATGAAGATATCAGAATTTTTGGTGGTCTTCCTAAGCCAGGATTCAGACACGGCTAGAACATTAGGAACCAAATCAAACTGTTTTGAAACGAGCAGGTGTCCTACTTTTAACTGCTGACCTATTTGAGATGGATCCAGTTCAGGTGCGTTTGTCTCAGGCCTTTCACAAGAGTAATGGGTGTGTGTGACTGACTGTGAACATATGGGCATGTGTAACCGTCTGTGTGCACGTGTGTGTGTGTGTGTGTGTGTGTGTGTGGTCTAGTTAGTTAGGGGGTTGTGTACCCTTGCCTTTTAAGGTGTTACATGCTAAGGTGTGAACCATATTGGGACATCTGAAACCCTGGACAGGGATCACCATTTTGGTCATGATAGCGCCATCGCCCCGTACCCCCTTCTCAACACGTAACCCTTACCCCAGAATCAGGTCACGTGTCTGAGTGGCTCTCGGTGTGTATACTGCCAGTGTGTATAGCGTGTGTATATTTGTATCTCAATACTGCCAGTGGGAGCACAGAGACAGGAGCTGTGCCAATAGTGTGAACATGACTCTAAGCTGTATCTCTATAAAGCACCTCTTCTACCAGCCATAACTCTATTCAGCCCCTCTTCTACCAGCCATAACTCTATACAGCTCTTCTTCTACCAGCCATAACTCTATACAGCTCTTCTTCTACCAGCCATAACTCTATACAGCCCCTCTTCTACCAGCCATAACTCTACTCTATACAGCTCTTCTTCCACCAGCCATAACTCTATACAGCCCCTCTTCTACCAGCCATATCTCTATACAGCTCCTCTTCTACCAGTCATATCTCTATACAGCCCATCTTCTACCAGCCATAACTATACAGCTCTTCTTCTACCAGCCATAACTCTATACAGCTCTTCTTCTACCAGCCATAACTCTATTCAGCTCTTCTTCTACCAGCCAGAACTCTATACATCCCCTCTTCTACCAGCCATAACTCTATACAGCTCTTCTTCTACCAGCCATAACTCTATACAGCCCCTCTTCTACCAGCCATAACTCTATACAGCCGCTCTTCTACCAGCCATAACTCTATACAGCTCTTCTTCTACCAGCCATAACTCTACTCTATACAGCCCCTCTTCTACCAGCCATAACTCTACTCTATACAGCCCCTCTTCTACCAGCCATAACTCTACTCTATACAGCTCTTCTTCTACCAGCCATAACTCTACTCTATACAGCTCTTCTTCTACCAGCCATAACTCTATACAGCCCCTCTTCTACCAGCCATAACTCTACTCTATACAGCTCTTCTTCTACCAGCCATAACTCTACTCTATAAAGCACCTCTTCTACCAGCCATAACTCTACTCTATAAAGCACCTCTTCTACCAGCCATAACTCTACTCTATACAGCCCCTCTTCTACCAGCCATAACTCTACTCTATACAGCTCTTCTTCTACCAGCCATAACTCTACTCTATAAAGCACCTCTTCTACCAGCCATAACTCTACTCTATACAGCTCTTCTTCTACCAGCCATAACTCTATACAGCCCCTCTTCTACCAGCCATAACTCTACTCTATAAAGCACCTCTTCTACCAGCCATAACTCTACTCTATAAAGCACCTCTTCTACCAGCCATAACTCTACTCTATACAGCCCCTCTTCTACCAGCCATAACTCTACTCTATACAGCTCTTTTTCTACCAGCCATAACTCTACTCTATAAAGCACCTCTTCTACCAGCCATAACTCTACTCTATACAGCCCTTCTTCTACCAGCCATAACTCTATACAGCTCTTCTTCTACCAGCCATAACTCTATACAGCCCCTCTTCTACCAGCCATAACTCTATACAGCCCCTCTTCTACCAGCCATAACTCTACTCTATACAGCTCTTCTTCTACCAGCCATAACTCTATACAGCCCCTCTTCTACCAGCCATAACTCTACTCTATACAGCTCTTCTTCTACCAGCCATAACTCTACTCTATAAAGCACCTCTTCTACCAGCCATAACTCTACTCTATAAAGCACCTCTTCTACCAGCCATAACTCTACTCTATACAGCTCTTCTTCTACCAGCCATAACTCTACTCTATAAAGCACCTCTTCTACCAGCCATAACTCTACTCTATACAGCCCCTCTTCTACCAGCCATAACTCTACTCTATACAGCTCTTCTTCTACCAGCCATAACTCTACACAGCTCTTCTTCGACCAGCCATAACTCTATACAGCTCTTCTTCTACCAGCCATAACTCTATACAGCCCCTCTTCTACCAGCCATAACTCTATACAGCCCCTCTTCTACCAGCCATAACTCTACTCTATACAGCTCTTCTTCTACCAGCCATAACTCTATACAGCCCCTCTTCTACAAGCCATAACTCTATACAGCCCCTCTTCTACCAGCCATAACTCTATACAGCCCCTCTTCTACCAGCCATAACTCTACTCTATACAGCTCTTCTTCTACCAGCCATAACTCTATACAGCCCCTCTTCTACCAGCCATAACTCTACTCTATACAGCTCTTCTTCTACCAGCCATAACTCTACTCTATACAGCTCTTCTTCTACCAGCCATAACTCTACTCTATAAAGCACCTCTTCTACCAGCCATAACTCTACTCTATACAGCCCTCTTCTACCAGCCATAACTCTACTCTATACAGCTCTTCTTCTACCAGCCATAACTCTACACAGCTCTTCTTCGACCAGCCATAACTCTATACAGCTCTTCTTCTACCAGCCATAACTCTATACAGCCCCTCTTCTACCAGCCATAACTCTATACAGCCCCTCTTCTACCAGCCATAACTCTACTCTATACAGCTCTTCTTCTACCAGCCATAACTCTATACAGCCCCTCTTCTACAAGCCATAACTCTATACAGCCCCTCTTCTACCAGCCATAACTCTATACAGCCCCTCTTCTACCAGCCATAACTCTACTCTATACAGCTCTTCTTCTACCAGCCATAACTCTATACAGCCCCTCTTCTACCAGCCATAACTCTATACAGCCCCTCTTCTACCAGCCATAACTCTATACAGCCCCTCTTCTACCAGCCATAACTCTATACAGCCCCTCTTCTACCAGCCATAACTCTATACAGCCCCTCTTCTACCAGCCATAACTCTATACAGCCCCTCTTCTACCAGCCATAACTCTATACAGCCCCTCTTCTACCAGCCATAACTCTATACAGCCCCTCTTCTACCAGCCATAACTCTATACAGCCCCTCTTCTACCAGCCATAACTCTATACAGCCCCTCTTCTACCAGCCATAACTCTATACAGCCCCTCTTCTACCAGCCATAACTCTATACAGCCCCTCTTCTACCAGCCATAACTCTATACAGCCCCTCTTCTACCAGCCATAACTCTATACAGCCCCTCTTCTACCAGCCATAACTCTGTACAGCCCCTCTTCTACCAGCCATAACTCTATACAGCCCCTCTTCTACCAGCCATAACTCTATACAGCCCCTCTTCTACCAGTCATAACTCTATACAGCCCCTCTTCTACCAGCCATAACTCTATACAGCCCCTCTTCCACCAGCCATAACTCTATACAGCCCCTCTTCTACCAGTCATAACTCTATACAGCCCCTCTTCTACCAGCCATAACTCTATACAGCCCCTCTTCTACCAGCCATAACTCTATACAGCCCCTCTTCTACCAGCCATAACTCTATACAGCCCCTCTTCTACCAGCCATAACTCTATACAGCCCCTCTTCTACCAGCCATAACTCTATGCAGCTCCTCTTCTATCAGCCATAACTAACAGCCGGTCCTAATTCAATTCCCGTTCTGTAATCTTCCTGGTTATGTAACTGACGGGGCCAAATGTTAACTGTCTAACTACAGTAGTACACTCCAACCCAGCTGGTGTGAGGGAGACATTGACGTTTCACATATTCTCACCTTCTCAAGGATTATTGTGTGTGTGTGTGTGTAGTGTGTCCAGTTTCACCTTCTCCTTGGCCACCTTGTGTGAGAATGGACAGGTCCCATCCGTCTGCTTACATGTACCCCTCACGAACCTGCAATGGGAAGAGTCTTCAGGTCATAGAGCGGCCAATCAGAGAGCCAACACAGCTGTACATGGTTGTTTTTAGGTGTGTGTTACCTGGTACAGAGCAGCCAATCACAGAGCCAACACAGCTGTACATGGTTGTTTCTAGGTGTGTTTTACCTGGTACAGACGGCAACCTTATCAGGATCATGGATATAGGGGCAGGTGTTGCCACGGTTACACTTTCCAAAGCGGTTGAAGTACATGCAGTACTGTTTCTGGGTCTTCTTCTGACGAGCGTGTCTGATGATGGCTAGACTCCTCTGAACCGCACGACTGGGGGACAGAACACACACAATCAACTGTCATGTTACAAACAGATCAGAGCGGTAGATCTCGGCTTGCATTTTGACTCAGAATAGTGATCTTGACTCAGAAAAGTGATCTTGACTCAGAAAAGTGATCTTGACTCAGAAAAGTGATCTTGACTCAGAAAAGGTTGGTGACCACTGGTATACACCATCCAACCAAATGCTTACTTGCAGGTTCATTCTCCACAAGCCAACAACAATAAGAAATGATAAAAGATAAGAATAAGAACATAAAATAAATGTCTCAGTAGAATATAATAAACATGTTAGCATCAGTATAATACATGAAGGCACAATTCATAGTCCAGGATTTACACATGTTCTGGGGAAGGGAGGGAGCAAGTGGTTTTTCTATTGTGCAATATTTAGCAATCATAATACTTGTAGCAGCTGTGTGTGTGTACTAAAGTGCCTACCTGGCCACAAAACGTGTGCTGGATGGCCGGAAGAAAGTACTCGAGGTGGGGGAAATCTCCTGTGGATTAGACCATCTCACTGTTCGGGAAAATAGACAATGGAATCAGAGAAAAGACAGCCTTTATAAAGACCAAAACATAACCAACTCAAATTGGGTCAAATGGAGTTATTAATACACCACTGTGACTGACACATTTTGTGTGTGTGCCTGTCCATGCATGTGTGTGTGTACTCAGCACTGGGGCTGCACACTGTGTGCCCACGCAGGCAGATAGGCTGCAATGACCTGACGGCTATCTATCTAGCTCGTCTGTGTGGTGAGATGGGGCCAGCACCAGCTGAAGCCTGGCAGCCGAAGCCAAACGTGACATCCAGTACAGTCTGAGAACATGGGACAGATGGGGTACAGGAGGGGAGTGAATGAGAGAGGGGGAAAGCTACGGAGGCCTGGTACCTATCCAAGCCTCTAGTTTTGGAAGGAGGGAGGGCGGGAACAAGATATGGTGTAAGAGAGATGGGGTAAGGTAAGGAGGCTTGACACTTATCCAAGTCTCTAATTTTGGAACATTTCAGGTGTAAGAGATATCCTCCTCATCAGTATGTGATCTTGGCACTCTGACGGGAGGCATTCATAGTGCCAAGAAGATCAGTGCCAAGAAGATCAGTGCCAAGAAGATCAGGACCAGAAGAGGAGTGTAATCTCAGCTAACTGGACTGGTGAGATCTCAAATCATGGTGGTGGACACTGAAGGCGTGTTCAGACCATGCTGGAATGTCTGTGTGTATGTGTGTTTATCAAGAGGCGAGTCACAAGCTGTGGGAACAGAACGGAACTCCAATTCCAGCCACAGGTTTTGACAGAGAGAGACAGAGACAGCCAGCGAGCGCGAGCGAGAAGGAGGGAGCGAGCAGCTCAGGTCTGGGTTTAATCTGTGTCGTTTCCCTCCCAGCAGCCCCTCCCTCCTGTCCCAGTGACAGATTACAGCTTTATTATTTCAGATGGCTAACACACAACACATCTCATACACTACATAACCAAAAGTATGTGGACACCTGCTTGTCGAACATCTCATTCCAAAATCATGGGTATTAATATGGAGTTGGTTCCACCTATGCTGCTCTAAAAGTCTCCACTCTTCTGGGAAGGCTTTCCACTAGATGTTGGAACATTGCTGAGTGGACTAGCTTCCATTCAGCCACAAGAGCTAGGCCTGGCTCACAGTCGGCGTTCCAAATAATCACAAAGCTATTCGATTAGGTTGAGGTCAGGGGCTCTGTGCAGGCCAATCAAGTTCTTCCACACCGATCTCGACAAACCATTTCTGTATGGACGTCACTTGTGCACAGGGGATTTGTCACGCAGAAACAGGAAAGGGCCTTCTCCAAACTGTTGCCACAAAGTTGGAAGCACAGAATCATATAGAATGTCATTGTATGGAGTAGCGTTAAGATTTCCCTTCACTGGAACTAAGAGGCCTAGCCCGAATCATGAATAACAGCCCAGACCATTATTCCTCCTCCACCAAACTTTACAGTAGGCACTATGCATTGGGGCAGGTAGCATTCTCCTGTTATCCACCAAACCCAGATTCATCCATTGGACTCCAGATGGTGAAGTGGGATTCATCACCAATGAGAACGTGTTTCCACTGCTGCAGAGTCAATTGGCGGCGAGCTTTACACCCCTACAACTGACGCTTGGCATTGCACATGGTGATCTTAGGCTTGTGTGCGGCTGCTGGGCCATGGAAACCCAGTTCATGAAGCTCCTGACAAATAGTTATTGTGCTGACGTTGCTTCCAGAGGCAGTTTGGAACTCGTTAGTGAGTGTTGCAACCGAGGACAGACGATTTTTAACCACTACACGCTTCTGCACTCATACTAGGCGTAGTGCCACCAGGTGACACTACGCTAGGTGCCACCGGGCCTAGCCTAGCGTAGTGTCACCGGGACTAGCCTAGTGTAGTGTCACCGGGCCTAGCCTAGCGTAGTGTCACCGGGACTAGCCTAGCGTAGTGCAACCGGGCCTAGCGTAGTGCCACCGGGCCTAGCGTAGTGCCACCGGGCCAGGCCTAGCGTAGTGCCACCGGGCCAGGCCTAGCGTAGCGCCACCGGGCCAGGCCTAGCGTAGCGCCACCGGGCCAGGCCTAGCGTAGCGTAGTGACACCGGGCCTAGCCTAGCGTAGTGCCACCGGGCCAGGTCTAGCGTAGTGCCACCGGGCCAGGTCTAGCGTAGTGCCACCGGGCCTAGCGTAGTGCCACCGGGCCTAGCGTAGTGCCACCGGGCCTAGCGTAGTGCCACCGGGCCTAGCCTAGCGTAGTGACACCGGGCCTAGCCTAGCGTAGTGCCACCGGGCCAGGCCTAGCGTCGTGCCACCGGGCCTAGCCTAGCGTCGTGCCACCGGGCCTAGCCTAGCGTAGTGCCACCGGGCCTAGCCTAGCGTAGTGACACCGGGCCTAGCCTAGCGTCGTGCCACCGGGCCTAGCCTAGCGTCGTGCCACCGGGCCTAGCCTAGCGTAGTGCCACCGGGCCTAGCCTAGCGTAGTGCCACCGGGCCTAGCCTAGCGTAGTGCCACCGGGCCTAGCCTAGCGTAGTGCCACAAGGCCTAGCCTAGCGTCGTGCCACCGGGCCTGGCCTAGCGTCGTGCCACCGGGCCTGGCCTAGCGTCGTGCCACCGGGCCAGGCCTGGCGTCGTGCCACCGGGCCAGGCCTAGCGTCGTGCCACCGGGCCAGGCCTAGCGTCGTGCCACCGGGCCAGGCCTAGCGTCGTGCCACCGGGCCAGGCCTAGCGTCGTGCCACCGGGCCTAGCGTCGTGCCAACGGGCCTAGCGTAGTGCCACCGGGCCTAGCGTAGTGCCACCGGGCCTAGCGTAGTGCCACCGGGCCTAGCGTAGTGCCACCGGGCCTACAATGATTGGCACAGTGTATTTGTAAGGTGTGTATAGTACTTGTTCTGTTGATTGGTGCACTGGCTGTCATGGTGCGGGACAGCTTATTGGCTGAGACGCTGTAGAGGGTGCCACCGATCCAGCGCATGCTCCTCCCTCTACCTCTCCAGTGCTGGGCTGTGGGGTGCCTGTCCTGTCCCGGGGGACGCAGACGGCTCTGGAGTACAGTCCTGGGTGTAGAGAGGGAGAGATTGGCAAAGAGTTAGTAAAGTGAAGTAGGAATACACAGAACATCTTGTTTAAAAAGTTTCACAATTCCAGGTTTTGGGATGGTACTTCTATGGGAGGAAACTGAGGTGTGAATGAAGTATTCTAGGATAATTCCTGGGGAACACAGTACTTGGAGCATTAGGAGAACTGCTGGGTAATAAATTACTTGGAGCATTAGGAGAACTGCTGGGGAATAAAGTACTTGGCTCTTTAGGAGAACTGCTGGGGAATAAAGTACTTGGATCTTCAGGAGAACTACTGGGGAATAAAGTACTTGGTTCTTTAGGAGAACTGCTGGGGAATAAAGTACTTGGTTCTTTAGGAGAACTGCTAGGGAATAAAGTACTTGGATCTTTAGGAGAACTGCTGGGGAATAAAGTACTTGGTTCTTTAGGAGAACTGCTGGGGAATAAAGTACTTGGTTCTTTAGGAGAACTGCTGGGGAATAAAGTACTTGGATCTTTAGGAGAACTGCTGGGGAATAAAGTACTTGGATCTTCAGGAGAACTGCTGGGGAATAAAGTACTTGGTTCTTTAGGAGAACTGCTGGGGAATAAAGTACTTGGATCTTTAGGAGAACTGCTGGGGAATAAAGTACTTGGATCTTCAGGAGAACTGCTGGGGAACACAATACTTGGATCTTCAGGAGAACTGCTGGGGAACACAATACTTGGATCTTTAGGAGAACTGCTGGGGAACACAATACTTGGATCTTTAGGAGAACTGCTGGGGAACACAATACTTGGATCTTTAGGAGAACTGCTGGGGAACACAATACTTGGATCTTTAGGAGAACTGCTGGGGAACAAAGTACTTGGATCTTTAGGAGAACTGCTGGGGAACGCAGTACTTGGATCTTTAGGAGAACTGCTGGGGAATAAAGTACTTGGGCCAAAAGACCCATTCAGGTTAACCACAAAGTAGTTAGGAGTTGAATGATACTGCGCTGGTAATATGCTCACTGCCCCACCATACCTCCACCCCTTTTCTCTCGGCCTGTCTCTTCCACGATATCTCCCCTCGTCTACCTCCTCATCTCCCCCTCTCTCTTCATGCCTCCCAGTCTAACCCTCCCTCCCTCTTTCCCTCCTCCTTCTCTCCCGTGTCACAGCACTCTGTTAAATTGCTGCCCTAATGGAAAGGACGGCAGTGTGGAAATGGAGAGAATTGAAAAGAGGAGGAAATCAATGAGATAATAGGTAGGAGGCCAGAGCAGGGAGGGCTGCCCAGGTCCCAAAGCAACGCATGGTGCCCAACAGACACACACACACAGAGTCCTAGTCACACGCACCGTCGCGCACGCACCAGCCTAAAGAATGCACTCAAATATATATTCACACAACGGCATCTAAACTCTAAGCAAGTCCCCCTTGGTGCTATGTGTGTGTTTAAAATGGTGTGTGCGTGTGTGTTTAAAATGGTGTGTGCATCTGTGTGTGTGTGTGTGTGTGTGTGTGTGTGTGTGTGTGTGTGTGTGTGTGTGTGTGTGTGTGTGTGTGTGTGTGTGTGTGATGTTGGAGGCAGGGGTTATGGGGATAAATTGCACTGGCCTGTCACTTGTGTTTGGGTGGGATTGGGGCTGGTGTGCATGGCGCAGGTCATAATTTACTGCTGGACTTCAAATGGGCTGGAAATGTGTTTGGAGCCAGAGTTCCTGACTCCCATTACAGCGAACAGAGAGGGGACCCACACACACACACACTACAACTAGCTCTACACTACACACTCAGAGACAAGGACACACACACACAACCAAAACAATGGTCACACAATGACAGGTCCATGCAGTGGGGAGTCTGCGTGTAGCAGAGAAAAGAAAGAAGGTACATCACAGATCCTCAGTTAGCTCCCTTTCTCCCTCTACCACACCGGGCCATAACTCACCAGCAGAGACACTCAGTTTCACAAATACAAGATCAGTGTGTGCCCTACACAGGGCAACTGGAGCCAAGGGAGTCGTAATGGTGGCTAATATAGGAGCAGTGACTGGCTCCCAGGGAGGCTTTAGCAGGGCCCCACAGCCAGGGGAGCCATCGTGGAGGTTAATGTGGATATGACATGAACACTTAACATAGACAGCAGTTAACCCTGACACATGGTGCAGGATAAGGGAGGGGTGAGGGAGCATTGGGGGAAATGTCAGTGTGTGGAAGTGTGTGGTTGAGTGTGTATGAGTAAATGTGCGTGTGCGCGTGTGTTCATACAGTATGAGAGAATGTGTGTGTCTATAGCCTATACAAGAGTGTCTGCATGAGTGTGTTTGTGTGTATTTTTATTTTTATTTTTTATTTATTTCACCTTTATTTAACCAGGTAGGCTAGTTGAGAACACCTTTATTTAACCAGGTAGGCTAGTTGAGAACACCTTTATTTAACCAGGTAGGCTAGTTGAGAACACCTTTATTTAACCAGGTAGGCTAGTTGAGAACACCTTTATTTAACCAGGTAGGCTAGTTGAGAACAAGTTCTCATTTGCATGAGTGTGTTTGTGTGTATGCGTGCATGCGTGTGTGTTTGTGTGTATGCATGCGTGTGTGTTTGTGTGTATGCATGCGTGTGTGTTTGTGTGTATGCGTGCGTGCGTGCGTTTGTGTGTATGCGTGCGTGTGTGTGTGTATGCATGCGTGTGTGTTTGTGTGTATGCGTGCGTGTGTGTGTGTATGCATGCGTGTGTTTGTGTGTATGCGTGCATGCGTGTGTGTTTGTGTGTATGCGTGCGTGCGTGTGTATATGCATGCGTGTGTGTATGCATGCGTGTGTATGCATGCGTGAGTGTGTGTGTATGCATGCGTGTGTGTGTGTGTATGCATGCGTGTGTGTTTGTGTGTATGCGTGCGTGTGTGTGTGTTTGTGTGTATGCGTGTGTGTATGCGTGTGTGTGTTTGCATGTAATTGAGTGTAATTTGAGGTAGGCAGCTGTCTGAATGAGTTCCCCCCCCTCCAGCACAACATCATTACTGATAACAGTCTCTGTGGGACCATATTAACTTCTATACACCACCCCTACTATCACCATGTAATCTCCCTATTAATGAGAAAGATGAGGAGAGAGGGAAGGAGGATGGAAGGGAGTGAGAGAGACGGAGAGAGGCCGGGAGGGAGAGAGACGGGGAGGGAGAGAGACGGGGAGGGAGAGAGACGGGGAGGGAGAGAGACGGGGAGGGAGAGAGACGGGGAGGGAGAGAGACGGGGAGGGAGAGAGACGGGGAGGGAGAGAGGCCGGGAGGGAGAGAGGCCGGGAGGGAGAGAGGCCGGGAGGGAGAGAAGCCGGGAGGGAGAGAAGCCGGGAGGGAGAGAAGCCGGGAGGGAGAGAAGCCGGGAGGGAGAGAAGCCGGGAGGGAGAGAAGCCGGGAGGGAGAGAGTCCGGGAGGGAGAGAGTCCGGGAGGGAGAGAGTCCGGGAGGGAGAGAGACAGGGAGAGTCCGGGAGGGAGAGAGACGGAGAGAGTCCGGGAAGGAGAGAGACGGAGAGAGTCCGGGAGGGAGAGAGACGGAGAGAGTCCGGGAGGGAGAGAGACGGAGAGAGTCCGGGAGGGAGAGAGACGGAGAGAGTCCGGGAGGGAGAGAGACGGAGAGAGTCCGGGAGGGAGAGAGACGGAGAGAGTCCGGGAGGGAGAGAGACGGAGAGAGTCCGGGAGGGAGAGAGACGGAGAGAGTCCGGGAGGGAGAGAGACGGAGAGAGTCCGGGAGGGAGAGAGACGGAGAGAGTCCGGGAGGGAGAGAGACGGAGAGAGTCCGGGAGGGAGAGAGACGGAGAGAGTCCGGGAGGGAGAGAGACGGAGAGAGTCCGGGAGGGAGAGAGACGGAGAGAGTCCGGGAGGGAGAGAGACGGAGAGAGTCCGGGAGGGAGAGAGACGGAGAGAGTCCGGGAGGAGAGAGACGGAGAGAGTCCGGGAGGGAGAGAGACGGAGAGAGTCCGGGAGGGAGAGAGACGGAGAGAGTCCGGGAGGGAGAGAGACGGAGAGAGTCCGGGAGGGAGAGAGACGGAGAGAGTCCGGGAGGGAGAGAGACGGAGAGAGTCCGGGAGGGAGAGAGACGGAGAGAGTCCGGGAGGGAGAGAGACGGAGAGAGTCCGGGAGGGAGAGAGACGGAGAGAGTCCGGGAGGGAGAGAGACGGAGAGAGTCCGGGAGGGAGAGAGACGGAGAGAGTCCGGGAGGGAGAGAGACGGAGAGATGCCGGGAGGGAGAGAGACGGAGAGAGTCCGGGAGGGAGAGAGACGGAGAGAGTCCGGGAGGGAGAGAGACGGAGAGAGTCCGGGAGGGAGAGAGACGGAGAGAGTCCGGGAGGGAGAGAGACGGAGAGAGTCCGGGAGGGAGAGAGACGGAGAGAGTCCGGGAGGGAGAGAGACGGAGAGAGTCCGGGAGGGAGAGAGAACGGAGAGAGTCCGGGAGGGAGAGAGACGGAGACGGAGAGAGTCCGGGAGGGAGAGAGAACGGAGAGATGCCGGGAGGGAGCGAGACGGAGAGATGCCGGGAGGGAGCGAGACGGAGAGATTGCCGGGAGGGAGCGAGACGGAGAGAGGCCGGGAGGGGAGCGAGACGGAGAGAGGCCGGGAGGGAGCGAGACGGAGAGAGGCCGGGAGGGAGCGAGACGGAGAGAGGCCGGGAGGGAGAGAGACGGAGAGAGTCCGGGAGGGAGAGAGACGGAGAGAGTCCGGGAGGGAGAAGACGGAGAGAGTCCGGAGGGAGAGAGACGGAGAGAGTCCGGGAGTGAGAGAGACGGAGAGAGTCCGGGAGGGAGAGAGTCCGGGAGGGAGGGAGACAGGGAGAGTCCGGAGGAGAGAGACGAGGAAGGAGTCCGAGGAGAGAGGAAGGAAGAGTCCGGGAAGGGAGAGAGACGGAGAGAGTCCGGGAGGGAGAGGAGACGGAGAGAGTCCGGGAGGGAGGAGACGGAGAGAGTCCGGGAGGGAGAGAGACGGGAGAGAGTCCGGGAGGGAGAGAGACGGAGAGAGTCCGGGAGGGAGAGAGACGGAGAGAGTCCGGGAGGGAGAGAGACGGGAGAGAGTCCGGGAGGGAGAGAGACGGAGAGAGTCCGGGAGGGAGAGAGACGGAGAGAGTCCGGGAGGGAGAGAGACGGAGAGAGAGTCCGGGAGGGAGAGAGACGGAGAGAGTCCGGGAGGGAGAGAGACGGAGAGAGTCGGGAGGAGAGAGACGGAGAGAGTCCGGGAGGGGAGAGAGACGGAGAGAGTCCGGGAGGGAGAGAGACGGAGAGAGTCCGGGAGGGAGAGAGAGGACGGAGAGAGTCCGGGAGGGAGAGAGACGGAGAGAGTCCGGGAGGGAGAGAGACGGAGAGAGTCGGGAGGGAGAGAGACGGAGAGAGCCGGGAGGAGAGACGAGAGACGGAGAGGTCCGGGAGGGAGAGAGACGGAGAGAGTCCGGGAGGGAGAGAGACGGAGAGAGTCCGGGAGGGAGAGAGACGGAGAGAGTCCGGGAGGGAGAGAGACGGAGAGAGTCCGGGAGGGAGAGAGACGGAGAGAGTCCGGGAGGGAGAGAGACGGAGAGAGTCCGGGAGGGAGAGAGACGGAGAGAGTCCGGGAGGGAGAGAGACGGAGAGAGTCCGGGAGGGAGAGAGACGGAGAGAGTCGGGAGGGAGAGAGACGGAGAGAGAGTCCGGGAGGGAGAGAGACGGAGAGAGAGTCCGGGAGGGAAGAGAGACGGAGAGAGTCCGGGAGGGAGAGAGACGGAGAGACCGGAGGAAGGACGAGAGAGTCCGGGAGGGAGAGAGACGGAGACGGAGAGAGTCCGGGAGGGAGAGAGACGGAGAGATGCCGGAGGGAGCGAGACGGAGAGATGCCGGGAGGGGAGCGAGACGGAGAGCATGCCGGGAGGGGAGCGAGACGGAGAGAGGCCGGGAGGGAGCGAGACGGAGAGAGGCCGGGAGGGGAGCGAGACGGAGAGAGGCCGGGAGGGAGCGAGACGGAGAGAGGCCGGGAGGGAGAGAGACGGAGAGAGTCCGGGAGGGAGAGAGACGGAGAGAGTCCGGGAGGGAGAGAGACGGGGGAGAGAGTCCGGGAGGAGGGGAGAGAGACGGAGAGAGTCCGGGAGGGAGAGAGACGGAGAGAGTCCGGGAGGGAGAGAGACGGAGAGAGTCCGGGGGAGAGAGAGGAGAGAGTCCGGGAGGGAGCGAGACGGAGAGATGCCGGGAGGGAGAGAGACGGAGAGATGCCGGGAGGGAGCGAGACGGAGAGATGCCGGGAGGGAGCGAGACGGAGAGAGGCCGGGAGGGAGCGAGACGGAGAGAGGCCGGGAGGGAGCGAGACGGAGAGAGGCCGGGAGGGAGCGAGACGGAGAGAGGCCGGGAGGGAGCGAGACGGAGAGAGGCCGGGAGGGAGCGAGACGGAGAGAGGCCGGGAGGGAGCGAGACGGAGAGAGTCCGGGAGGGAGAGAGACGGAGAGAGTCCGGGAGGGAGAGAGACGGAGACGGAGAGAGTCCGGGAGGGAGAGAGACGGAGAGATGCCGGGAGGGAGCGAGACAGAGAGATGCCGGGAGGGAGCGAGACGGAGAGATGCCGGGAGGGAGCGAGACGGAGAGAGGCCGGGAGGGAGCGAGACGGAGAGAGGCCGGGAGGGAGCGAGACGGAGAGAGGCCGGGAGGGAGCGAGACGGAGAGAGGCCGGGAGGGAGCGAGACGGAGAGAGGCCGGGAGGGAGAGAGACGGAGAGAGGCCGGGATGGAGCGAGACGGAGAGAGGCCGGGATGGAGCGAGACGGAGAGAGGCAGGGAGGGAGAGAGACGGAGAGAGGCCGGGAGTGAGAGAGACCGGGAGTGAGAGAAACGGAGAGAGGCCGGGAGGGAGAGAGTACAGGAGGCCCAGGAGGGAAAGAGGCCGGGAGGCCCGGGTGGGAGAGGCCGGGAGGGAGAGAGTACAGGAGGCCTGGGAGGGAGAGAGTCCGGGAGGGAGAGAGGCCAGGAGGCCCGGGAGAGAGAGAGGCCAGGAGGCCCGGGAGAGAGAGAGGCCGGGACAAAATTCACAGAGAAATGTGAAAGATCTGTTTTTCTCATTGAAAGTCTAAAAAGTGGTAGTTCTGTTCTATGTGTGCTATTTTTATGCTTCCCGTTTTTAATGTTTGGTTTTTTTATGTTTGGTTTTGTACACCAACTTCAAACAGTTGAAAATACAATATTTTTGGTTCTGGAAAATATTTCACAGCGGTTTAAATGGTACAATGATTTTCTACACTATTCTTGCTTGTTTTGTCATATAAACTGAAATTAGGCGAACTATTAGATCTTAGCAACCAGGAAATAGTGGAGTGATTTCTGCTATAGCACATCTTTAACCACAATCATTCACATTACTTTAAACATATATTTCAGTTGTTGTGTATATTACATTTCTTTTATTTAATGACAATTATTTAATTCCAACAACTCATCTCTATAGAGCTGCTGCCTATGCTGTCTGACAAGATCACTTTTTTAGTAGTAAATAAGGCATATTTTTATGACTGCTGAATACTAACTATCAATGACTTAGATTATGTATTTTCAGGTAGAGAAGCAACTTCTCTTTATCCTTATCGATCACGTCTTCTCTCTTTCCATTTGGAATGGATTATGGTTATTGTAGTTAGTTACCACGTTTCTTGCGCCAAAACTACTGTATGCCAAATATTGGCCTGTTGGAAACTACAACCCCCTACTACATCGTACAGTTTGGGCTTGATCTGATTTATCTCTAGAGAAAATGCAGTTAGAAAATGTGCATTGAGCTGTAACAAAAATATTTGTTTTGTTGCCCTTGACCCCCCCAGCAAGATATCTGTTATTAGAGCTCCTCTAGGTCTGTCTGCCACACAAATCCTCCTCTGCCGGACAGCGTGCTCATTTCAGGGTGGAGCCCTTTCACAGCCACGCAGATATACCACTCTGTCCCCCTAGGCCTGGGGGATACACTCTCACTGCATACACATCATCTCAATCACCATGGTGATTCTTTAATGGGACAAACAATGA
The DNA here is from genome assembly GCF_002021735.2 of Oncorhynchus kisutch. NCBI lineage: Eukaryota > Metazoa > Chordata > Actinopteri > Salmoniformes > Salmonidae > Oncorhynchus > Oncorhynchus kisutch. The sequence goes on along the minus strand of NC_034186.2, from coordinate 17,302,566 downwards.
GGCAGAATGAGAAGAGGTGTATTAGTGGGGACAAGAGAGATTCAGAGCTGGTGTGTGTTTGGGGGGGTGTACGTGTGTGTGTGTGTGTGTGTGTGGGGGGGGGGTGGGGAGTATGTGTGTGGAGGGAGTATGTATGTGTGTGTGTGGAGGGGGAGTATGTATGTGTGTGTGTGGAGGGGGAGTATGTATGTGTGTGTGTGGAGGGGGGGTGGGAGTATGTGTGTGTGTGGAGGGGGGGTGGGAATATGTGTGTGTGTGTGTGTGTGGAGGGAGTATGTGTGTGTGTGTGGGGGGGGGGGGGGGAGTATGTATGTGTGTGTGTGTGGAGTATGTATGTGTGTGTGTGTGGAGTATGTGTGTGGGGGGAGTGTGTGTGTGTGTGTGTGTGTGTGTGTGTGTGTGTGTGTGTGTGTGTGTGTGTGTGTGTGTGTGTGTGTGTGTGTGTGTGTGTTAGACAAAGCAGATATTTACAGCCCAGGTAGATTGACCTCATAGACCATGATCCCACAGGGTTATAGATGGTGAGTGGAGAGGAGGGGAGGAAATAGAGAGGAGAAGAGGGAGAGAAGAGGAGGGGAGGAAATAGAGAGGAGAAGAGGGAGAGAAGAGGAGGGGAGGAAATAGAGAGGAGAAGAGGGAGAGAAGAGGAGGGGAGGGGAGGAAATAGAGAGAAGAGAAGAAGAGAGGGGGAGATGAAAGAGAGAAGAGAAGGGAAGAAATTGAGAGAAAAGAGAGAGGAACTACCTTGTGATTATATTCTGAGTGTTTGCATGCCTGTAAGTGTGTGTGTGTGTGTGTGTGTGTGTGTGTGTGTGTGTGTGTGTGTGTGTGTGTGTGTGTGTGCCACTCTCACCATGCGCGACACACAGATGAAGGAAAGAGCGATTCAGCACTACTACTGGTGTTGATGAATGATCTGACTTTTGTTTTGGTGACAGGGAAGAATTTGGGGGTCGCGCAAGTGCTCTGAATAATGCTGCTCTGTTCTGTTCTGTTGGCCTGCAGCGAAAGCATTCGTAAGCTCATATTGGAAAAACAGTTACCCTTGGAACAGACTGAGCAGCACAAACAGTCATCTAGCCAATTCCTACAGCGAGGAGAGGAAGACTACACACTGCCTAAAGCCATGCAGTTACAATGGTCCCAAACACGCATTAAGACAATTAAATCTACACTAGTGTAAGGGACTACTCGGAGCAAAAGAACATCAAATGAAGACAAAGCAATCAGAAAGCTGGAGATGACCCCAGGTGTTGATGACAGCGTATCTGTGTAAGAAAGAGGGAAGACTAGAAGTGTGAATGAGAAGTAAAAACGTGAGAATAGAAAGTAAGAAGGGGTAGGTGAGAATGTGATGATGGATCTGATAAGTAGTGAGTAGAGGAGTACATTGCGGTATGAGAAGGGAGGAGTGTGAGTAAGTGATGGGATAAAGAAGAGGAGAGCGTAGCAGCCTTTATTGCCTTGTCTCCCTCATCCTCTACTGATCAATACAGGAGCACTAAACGAGATGAGACCAGGGCACAACAGACCAGGTTGTGCGCGCAAACCAGCGTCTCAACAGTAGTTCAAAATAAACAATCAAGCATTAATAAACGCCAAAGAAAACTGAGAAGATGATAGGGAGCTGGATGAAAAGAGTGAATGAGCATGGAGAATATGGATATGGAGACAGGGAAACATAGGAAGAGGATGAAAACTGAGAAGATGATAGGGAGCTAGATGAAAAGAGTGAATGAGCATGGAGAATATGGATATGGAGACAGGGAAACATAGGAAGAGGATGAAAACTGAGAAGATGATAGGGAGCTAGATGAAAAGAGTGAATGAGCATGGAGAATATGGATATGGAGACAGGGAAACATAGGAAGAGGATGAAAACTGAGAAGATGATAGGGAGCTAGATGAAAAGAGTGAATGAGCATGGAGAATATGGATATGGAGACAGGGAAACATAGGAAGAGGATGAAAACTGAGAAGATGATAGGGAGCTAGATGAAAAGAGTGAATGAGCATGGAGAATATAGATATGGAGACAGGGAAACATAGGAAGAGGATGAAAACTGAGAAGATGAGAAGGAGAAAAACTAACGAGACAAATGGACAGACAAACAAAATAAATATGGGCAGCAATAGAAAGATGCAGAGGGAAAGAGAGAAAGAAAGAGAAAGTGTGAGGGAGGTAACTAAGGGACAGGGTAGTAGAGAAAAGGCGAGGAAGGGAGGGTTGGAGGGCAGTAATTTATCCTGGGGTACGCTGCATGCTTTACGGCTTTCTTAATTCAACTCCTGCTACTATTAATGGACTTAATGTTGAGATGATATCTATTTTCTGGTGGTGGGGGCTGAAATACGACAACCATTCACCCCCCCCAGACTCCCCCAGCACGCAATCAACCACAATGCCCATTACTGCTGACACCACATGACATGCTTGGTAGGGGATGGGTCACTTCCCTGGTCCTAGGTGGGAGACAAACAGAAGACAGAGAGAGGGGACTAAAGGGTGACCGGGAGCTCAGATAGGTAAGAGGGAGGTGCCCACTGCCCATGTGTGGCTGGTGCTGGTCACTCTTTGCCAAGGGCATCAAGCCTCACCTTAGAAATGATAATTAACCATATTTAGTCCCACAGCGACATGATGAGTGTGAGGCTACAGCTTGGGAATCTCTAAAGGACAATAAGGACCATCCCCTGGGGTTCTGGAGCTCTGGCAAAACCAATCAGGACCTTCCCTGGGGTTCTGGAGCTCTGGCAGAACCAATCAGGACCTTCCCTGGGGTTCTGGAGCTCTGGCAAAACCAATCAGGACCTTCCCTGGGGTTCTGGAGCTCTGGCAGAACCAATCAGGACCTTCCCTGGGGTTCTGGCAGAACCAATCAGGACCTTCCCTGGGGTTCTGGAGCTCTGGCAGAACCAATCAGGACCTTCCCTGGGGTTCTGGAGCTCTGGCAAAACCAATCAGGACCTTCCCTGGGGTTCTGGAGCTCTGGCAGAACCAATCAGAACCTTGCCCTGGGGTTCTGGAGCTCTGGCAGAACCAATCAGAACCTTGCCCTGGGGTTCTGGCAGAACCAATCAGGACCTTCCCATGTGTTCTGGAGCTCTGGCAGAACCAATCAGGACCTTCCCTGGAGTTCTGGAGCTCTGGCAGAACCAATCAAGACCTTGCCTTGGGGTTCTGGAGCTCTGGCAGAACCAATCAGGACCTTCCCTGGGGTTCTGGAGCTCTGGCAGAACCAATGAGGACCTTCCCTGGGGTTCTGGAGCTCTGGCAGAACCAATGAGGACCTTCCCCTGGGGTTCTGGAGCTGTGGGAGAACCAATTAGGACCTTCCCCTGGGGTTCTGGAGCTGTGGGAGAACCAATGAGGACCTTCCCTGGAGTTCTGGAGCTCTGGCAGAACCAATTAGGAACTTCCCCTGGGGTTCTGGAGCTGTGGGAGAACCAATTAGGACCTTCCCCTGGGGTTCTGGAGCTGTGGGAGAACCAATTAGGACCTTCCCCTGGGGTTCTGGAGCTCTGGGAGAACACACCACCACCTGCTCCTGAAAACACTGAATCCTTGGGACACTGATGATGACTGGGTGAGTGTGTATGATGAGACTGAAGCCTTGGGACACTGATGGTGACTGGGTGAGTGTGTACGATGACACTGGTCTGGGGAGAACCTCTTCTCTCCCAGGGGACCTGTCCTGTCCCCCAGATCTCCAGACTTGGTGATATTTCATGGGATGTCGCGTGGCTCAAATTGAAAAACCCTTGATGAATCAATATTTACTGCAGCGGCTAAATGAATAGTAATAAGTCACCGGAGGCCCTAAATCTAGTTTAAAGCCCCGTGCAGCCAGGCCCACTGTTTCATCTAGCTCAATCTGAATTACACAAATGAGATTCCACACACAGACACACACGCAGGGGAATTAAGATAACTGTGCAACACATCAACACACAAAACAAAACGGGCAAACAGTAAGTAACAGAATCTTCCTAATGGGGAGAGACTACAGCATCTCTCCAAGCTGAAATATAACAGCCATGTGTGTCTGTATCTCTTCTGAGTTAGTGGCTGATGTCTCACAGGGCTCCAGACACCTGCAAACACACACGCACACACACAGCAGGTGGCCACGGCTACAAAGACAAAACACACCCGCACTGCACTCCAACTGAACCCTGTATACTATGAATATAACAGTGTGTGTGTGTGAGAGATATACAACGGCTTGTAATCTCCTCCCACCACAGCACATTGTGAGGCTTAGGGAAACAGGGTAGCATTAACGCACAAAGGCATTTTAATACATTAATCAACTCCATAACCACATGACCTATTCATTACCTGTGTAATAAAACCATAAGCTTATGTTAATAATCACAATACACCATTAACTGTTTAACTGTCCCATGGTGAGGAGGTCATGAATAACACATTAACGTATCGCCTGTCGCCCAATAATGACCTCATCATAAACATTCATTAACTCTCCCTCTGTCCCCCAGTTATGACCTCATAACCACTTCATAACATCTGTAGAACCCTTCCCATCATCTCATTCTATCGCTTCCATCATTCTGTCTCTGGTCTTATCGTTCTGTACGCCTCCCTCACAGAGAGCGAAAGAAAGACAGAATGGATGAGTGTTAAAGAGATATGGAGGGATAAAGAGAAGGGTTAAGTTAGAGCCTTGTAAATCACATGTACATCTCACCCATCACAAGTGCCTATTATGCTAATTAACGTAGAATTAGCTCAGTGGATTTCCCCACTCAGAATAAGAGAGCGTGATAGAAAAAATGAACGATAAAGAGAAAGGTTTCCATTGATCATCCTTGAGATGTTTCTACAACTTGATTGGAGTCCACATGTGGTAAATTCAATAGATTGGGCATGACTTGAAAAGGCACATACCGGTCTATAAACTCGGCAAAAAAATAAACATCCTCTCACTGTCAACTGCGTTTATTTTCAACAAACTTAACATGTGTAAAAATGTGTGACTAACAGAAATTGAATAATGTGTCCCTGAACAAAGGGTGGTCAAAATCAAAAGTAACAGTCAGTATCTGGTTTGGCCACCAGCTGCATTAAGTACTGCAGCGCATCTCCTCCTCATGGACTGCACCAGATTTGCCAGTTCTAGCTGTGAGATGTTATCCCACTCTTCCACCAAGGCACCTACTTGCAAGTTCCCGGACATTTCTGGGGAGAATGGCCCTAGCCCTCACCCTCCGATCCAACAGGTCCCAGACGTGCTCAATGGCATTGAGATCCGGGCTCTTTGCTGGCCATGGCAGAACACTGACATTCCTGTCTTGCAGGAAATCACAAATAGAATGAGCAGTATGGCTGGTGGCATTGTCATGCTGGAGGGTCATGTCAGGATGAGCCTGTAGGAAGGGTACCACATGAGGGAGGAGGATGTCTTCCCTGTAACGCACAGCATTGAGATTGCCTGCAATGACAACAAGCTCAGTCCAATGACGCTGTGACACACCGCCCCAGACCATAACGCACCCTCCACCTCCAAAATCGATCCCGCCCAGAATACAGGCCTCGGTGTAACGCGCATTCCTTCAACGATAAACACGAATCCGACCATCACCCCTGGTGAGACAAAACCGCGACTCGTCAGTGAAGATAACTTTTTGCCAGTCCTGTCTGATCCAGCGACGGTGGGTTTGTAACCATAGGCGACGCTGTTGCCAGTGATGTCTGGTGAGGACCTGCCTTACAACAGGCCTACAAGCACTCAGTCCAGCCTCTCAGCCTATTGCGGACAGTCTGAGCACTGATGGAGGGCTTGTGCGTTCCTGGTGTAACTCAGGCAGTTGTTGTTGCCATCCTGTACCTGACCTGACCTTAATTGCCTAGTGTCTGTAAGCTGTTAGTATCTTAACGAAGGGTACCAACAAATTTCTGCAGCATTGAAGGTCCCCAAGAACACTGTGGCCTCCATCATTCTTGAATGGAAAAAGTTTGGAACCACCAAGACTCTTCCTAGAGCTGGCCTCCTGGCCAAACTGAGCGATCGGGGGAGAAGGGCCTTGGTCAGGGAGGTGACCGGGAACCCAATGGTCACTCTGACAGAGCTCCGGAGTTCGTCTGTGGAGATGGGAGAACCTTCCAGAACGACAACCATCTCTGCAGCACTCCACCAATCAGGCCTGCATGGTAGAGTGGCCAGATGGAAGCCACTCCTCAATAAAAGGCACATGACAGCCCGCTTGGAGTTTGCCAAAAGGCACCTAAAGACTCTCATTCTTGAAACCAAGAATTAACTCTTTGGCCTGAATGCCAAGCGTCACATCTGGAGGAAACATGGCACAATACCTACGGTGAAGCAAGGTGGTGGCAGCATCATGCTGTGGGGATGTTTTTCAGCAGCAGGGACTGGCAGACTAGTCAGGATCGAGGGAAAGATGAACGGAGCAAAGTACAGAGAGAGATCCTTGATGAAAACTAGCTCCAGAGCGCTCAGGACAGACTGGGCCGAAGGTTCAACTTCCAACAGGACAACGACCCTAAGCACACAGCTAAGACAATGCAGGAGTGGCTTCGGGACAAGTCTATGTCCATGAGTGGCCCAGAAAGAGCCTGGACTTGAACCCGATCTAACATATCTGGAGACCTGAAAACAGCTGTGCAGCGATTCACAGGCTCCCAATTCAACCTGACAGAGCTTGAGATGGTCTGCAGAGATGAATGGGATAAAATCCCTAAATACAGGTGTGCCAAGCTTGTAGTGTCATACCTAAGACGAAAAGAGACCATAATCTCTGCCAAAGGTGCTTCAACAAAGTACAAAGTAAAGGGTCTGAATACTTAATGAAACATGATCAGTTTTTTGTTTTTTAATACATTTGCAAACATTTCTAAAAACTTGTGTTTTGCTTTGTCATTATGGGGTATTGTGTGTAGATTGATGAGGGGAAAAAAATATGTAATCAATCATAGAATAAGGGTGTAACGTAAGAAAATGTGGAAAAAGTGATGGGGCCAGAATACTTTCCAATGCACTCTATATACATTACATGACCAAATGTATGTGGACACTTGCTCGTCGAACATCTCATTCCAAAACCATGAACATTAATATGGAGTTGGTTCCCGCTTTGCTGCTATGACAGCCTCCACTCTACTGGGAAGGCTTTCCACTAGATGTTGTAACATTGCTGCGGGGACTTGCGTCCATTCAGCCACAAGACCATTAGTGAGGTCACTGATGTTGGATGATTTGGCCTGGCACGCAGTCGGCGAAGGTGTTGGATGGGGTTGGGGTCAGGGGCTCTGTGCAGGCCAGTCAAGTTCTTCCACTCTGATCTCGGCAAACCATTTCTGTATGGACCTCGCTTTGTGCATGGGGGGGGGGGGGGGGGGGGGGCATTGTCAAACAGAAAAGGGCCTTCCCCAAACCGTTGCCACAAAGTTGGAAGCATAGAATCGTCTAGAATGTCATTGTATGCTGTAGCGTTAAGATTTCCCTTCACTGGAACTAAGAGGCCTAGACCGAACCATGAAAAACATCCCCAGACCATTATTCCTCCTCCACCAAACTTTACAGTTGGCACTATGCATTGTGGCAGGTAGTGTTCTCCTGGCATCCGCCAAAACGACAGATTGTGAAACATGATTCATCACTCCAGAGAATGCGTTTACACAGCTCCAAGTTCCAATCGCGGGGAGCTTTACACCACTCCAGCAGTCACTTGGCATTGCGCATGGTGATCTTAAGCTTGTGTGTGGCTGCTCGGCCATGGAAACCCATTTACTGAAGCACCTGATGAACAGTTCTTGTGCTGACGTTGCTTCCAGAGGCAGTTTGGAACTCGGTATTGAGTGTTGGAACTGAGGACAGATGATTTTTACACGGGACGCGCTTTCATACTCTGAGGTCCCGTTCTGTAAACTTGTGTGGCCTACCACTTCGTGGCTGAGCAGTTGTTGCTCATAGACGTTTCCACATCACAATAACAGCACTTACAGTTGACCGGTGCAGATCAAGCAGGGAGGAAATTGAACAAACTGACTTGTTGGAAAGGTGGCATCCTATGACGGTGCCACGTTAAAAGTCACTGAGCTCTTCAGTACAGGCCATTCTACTGCTAATGTTTGTCTATGGAGATTGCATGGCTGTGTGCCCAATTTTATACACATGTCAGCAACAGGTATGGCTAAATAGCCAAATCCATTCATTTGAAGGGATGTCCACATACATTTGCATATAGTGCATATCATGTGGTTAACTGTTTATGTATCTGCGAATGAGTGTGTGTGTTACCTGGCCGCCTGGATCCTCTTTGCTCTCCAAGAGAGGGTGTGGCTATAGTTGGCTGTGTGTGCGTTGTCTCCGCCCAGGCATGTCTCTATCTTATAGCGGGTCCTGAACACCCTCTGAATCGCCTGGCTACGCAGGGTCGGGGAGGCGGGACCTGGGGAGGAAATAAGAATTGACAGATCAAGAAACCAATACAGGACAGCATATGCACACGCTAATTTAAAAGGTACAACGTGCCCATGCACCACTGAGGTATTAGCTGGCAAGCCTGTGTTTAGAGTGTTGACAGATACAACAGCATCCATAGATGACAGACACCGACACATTTCTGTCTCCGTGAGACTTCTGATTAGATGTTTTTTCTCCACCTCTCCTTCTAGAAGTCCTACAACTCAGTGGCAGGCAGGTGTGCTCTTTAACGAGATTCACATGTAAAGACGGGAGAGAATAATAAAGGAGGAATATATATGAGCCTAATAAATCATAACTCCCCCCTCTCCCTCTCTTTAAGTTTCATTCCTTATATCATTTTGTAGATCCATCATAGGAGAAGAAAAAAAAACCGAAAGAATAGGACTGTTTGTTATTTATTTATTTGGGTGTGTATCCATCATATTGCTTTATGATGGTTGAGCTTGGCTGACATGCTGTGCTGGGTAAAGGATGACATTTGCATCTGCGAGGATCTGAAACCGCTGCTTTACGCCAATTTACCAAACTAGAGGATTTATCAGAGCCAGGAGTTAGGATGTAGCATTCAGGATCAGGCAGTGTACTGTGAAGACTCAGGTAGAGTCTGATGACTGTGGAAGAATGAATAAGACTGATGATTCTGAAGATCGGAGGACTGGGATGAATCCAGTGGAAATAGCATGTCGGGACAGTGGATTCTAATTTAAAAATAACTTTGGGATGATTCAAGAATGAATAGAACTTTGGGACAATTTCAGAATTGAAACACACGTGATGATTTTACAACTGAATCCTATAACTGAAGAAAAAAAACACGGTGAAAAAAAGTATTTCAGCAGAATCTCCCATAAATCACCTTCTGTTCACTCAAGACAAACCCTGAGAACCAGCAGTGGAAAAAGAGTGTGTGGGTGACAGAAAGAACATCTCTCTCTGCTCCCCCTCTACCACACATCTCTCACTGTGACAATAGTGTGTATTCTTAATGACTGAAGAAGGAGAAAGAGCGAGAGAGAGAGAGCGAAGGAGGGGACGGACAGAGTGAGACACCCAACAATGTGCCTCCTCTACTAAATTTAAATTATCTGTATCAAATGTCTTTAATTGCCAATTGCTTTGATTGTTGTCATGGTAATTAGCATTTAATAACAAAGCATGACCAAGAAGCAAACAGCAGCTTGGAGGAATGACAAAAAAAATCTCACTCACTCACTCACTCACTCGGAGTGTGTCATTGTCAGGCAGCACACAGCTCTCGATCAACTGTAGAATTCATCTCAGACAAACCTTTACCTATGATCAAATCACTACACAGCATGCTGAGGCCTGCCCCAAACACACACACACTTACATGTATGCGCACACTCGCCCAGGACCTGCACACACTAGGGCTGTTCCCGACAAAACAAAATCTTGGGTCGACCGAGAGTCGCCTGTTCTTTTGACCAATTAATTAGTATTCATTTTCAAATGTGTATTTTTTCATATACAGTGCATTCGGATATTATTCAGACCCCTTGACTTTTTCCACATTGTTATGCTCCAGCCTTATTCTAAAATAGTTTAAAAAACATTTACACACAATACCCCATAATGACAAAGCAAAAACAGGTTTTATTACAGATAAAACAGAAATACCCAGTCGGGGCAGAAGGACCTGGGTCAGGGAGGTGACCAAGAACCCCATGGTCACTCTGACAGAGCTCCAGAGTTCCTCTGTGGAGATGGGAGAAGCTTCCAGAAGGACAACCATTCCTGCAGCACTACACCAATCAGGCCTCATGGCCAGACAAAAGGCACTCCTCATTAAAAGGCCCCTAAAGAACTCTCAGACCATGAGATTGGAATATGTTCCAGGATTCATCCAATGGCATTGAGGAGTACACCACCTCAGTCATCGGCTTCATCAATAAGTGCATCGACGACGTTGTCCCCACAGTGACCGTACGTACATATGTCAACCAGAAGCCATGGATTACAGGCAACATCCGCATTGAGCTAAAGGCTAAAGCTGCTGCTTTCAAGGAGCGGGACACGAATCCAGATGCCTATAAGAAATCCCACTCTGCCCTTTGAACCATCAAACAAGCAAAGCATCAATACAGGATTAAGATTGAATCCTACTACACCGGCTCTGAAGCTAGTCGGATGTGGCAGGGCTTGGAAACTACTACGGACTACAAAGGAAAAACCAGACGCGAGCTGCCCAGCGACGCGAGCCTACCAGATGAGCTAAATGCCTTTTATGCTCGCTTTGGGGCAAGCAACACTGAAGCATGCACTACAGCATCAGCTGTTCTAGATGACAGTGTTATAATGCTCTCAGTAGCCGATGTGAGCATGACCTTTAAACAGGTCAACATTCACAAAGCCACGGGGCCAGATGGATTACCAGGACGTGCACTGAAAGCATGTGCGGACCAACTGGCAAGTGTCTTCACTGACATCTTCAACCTCTCCCTGACGGAGTCTGTAATACCTACATGTTTCAAACAGACCACCCTAGGTCCCTGTGCCCAAGATAGCGAAGGTAACCTGCCTAAATGATTACCGCCCTGTAGCACTCACGTAGGTAGTCATAAAGTGCTGGCTCGCATCAACAGCATCCTCCCGGATACCCTAGACCCACTCCAATTTGCATATCGCCCCAACAGATGACGCAATCGCACTCCACACCGCCCTTTCCTACCTGGACAAAAGGAACACCTATGTGAGAATGCTGTTCATTGACTACAGTGGCAAGTGGCAAGTCTAGGACCAAAAGGCCCCGTAACAGCATCTATCCCCAAACCATGACTGCTGAACAATTAATCAACTGGCCACCGGACTATTACACTGACCACACACATCCATTTGTTTTGTATACTGCTGCTACTCACTGTTTATCATCTATGCATAGCCACTTCACCCCTACCTACATGCACAAATTACCTCTAACCTGACTCGGTAGCGGTACCCCTTGTTTATAGCATCATTATTGTTATGATATTGTGTTACTTTTTATTCATTTTTTCTTTATTTTGCTTCTTTGGTGAAGCATTATGTGGCAGCATCATGCTGTGGGGAGGTTTTCAGCAGCAGGGATTGGGAGACTCGTCAGGATCGCGGCAAAGATGAAAAGAGCAAAGTACAGAGAAACCTGCTCCAGAGCAGACCTCAGATTGGACGACGGTTCACCTTCCAACAGGACAACGACCCTAAGCACACAGCTAAGACAACGCAGCAGTGGCTTCGGGACAAGTCTCCAAATGTCCTTGAGTGGCCCAGCCAGAGCCCGGACTTGAACACAATCTATCATCTCTGGATAGACCTGAAAATAGCTGTGCAGCGACGCTCCCCATCCAAGCCAACAGAGCTTGAGAGGATCTGCTGAGAGGAATGGGCAAAACTCACCAAATACAGGTGTGCCAAGCTTGTAGCATCATACCCAAGAAGAGTGAAGTCTGTAATCGCTGCCAAAGGTGCATCAACAAAGTAGAGTAAAGGGTCTGAATAATTATGTAAATGTGTTATATATATATATATAAGGTAATATCACATTTACATAAGTATTCAGACCCATTACTCTACTATGTTGAAGCACCTTTGGCAGCGATTACAGCCATCAATCAGCATGAAAACAATAAATAAATGCCATACCGTGATCTGGTGTAAAGCTCCTAAAATAGGCCTACATGATTACTTCTTATCCCTTGCACAAATAGCCTACAGCTGTCTGTCTTTCCAGAGCTCACTGGCGCAAGGTAATAGTTGATACAATGTTTCAAGTTTCTTGCAGACAGGCCATGCATTGCCAATGCAATTTATAGATTTTTTTTTTTTTTTTAAATCAGGATATTTGCTTCCTTCAGGCTGCAATGTTTTTATTTATTGTCTTTGTGTAGGATACTTTTAGATATTGGCAATGGCAATAGAAGTTAATTTTAGATTTGTATCATTTTGATTTAGATTTAATTTTGATTAACACCATGACATTTATTTTGAGATATGAAGACTATTATAAATTAAATGAAAAACTGATCCACAAAAATGTGTATCTGATAATCATAACTTGGCACGCTAAATGAACACAAACACAGAATCTGTGAAGGCCAGCAGCAGCACGAGTATGAGGGTCGGATCGGGAACAGGTATTTTTCTTCTGGTTAGGCAACATTGATCTCTGGCTCCCTCTTTTTAGTAATTTGCTTGTCTTCATTTTTAATTGCAGTGCTTAAAGCATCAGACAAAGTAGCCTAAATATAGTTGATTATATTCAAACATAGGGTGTGTCTATACAGTACATTCAGAAAGTATTCAGATACCTTGACTTTTTTGTTAAGTTACAGCCTTATTTTAAAAATGAATTTAAAAAAATAATTCTCAACAATCTACACACAATACACCATAATGACAAATCAAAAACAGGTTTTTAGAAATATTGGCAAATTGATATAATAATTAAAAAAAAAACTACAATAGGCCTACATGATCAGGCCTACACGATCAGGCCTACACGATCAGGCCTACACGATCAGGCCTACACGATCAGGCCTACACGATCAGGCCTACACCGGATCAGGGTATGACCTTTATTTTATTTTTTACATGCCAAGTGGTTATCGAGGAAATATTGTCATTGTCAATGGATGTAAAAACAGACTTTGTTTACTTGCTGATTAAGGTGAAGAAAAAGAAATGACTGAGAATCTCCACAGTGGTGGAGAGTTAAGACACAGAAACACTATCAGATCCACAAATGGGCACATTTCTAGGCCTACAATCACGTGCAGGCCAGGTAGCCCAGACCTACTTCTACAGTATGCGTAATCAGGTGTGCATCCTTACCAAAACCTTTTCTCACAAGTGTAGCCTTTGTTGTGCACACCACAAAAAACATGTCCACTCTGACAATGACAACGGTAAGACTGTAATAATAATAAATATTGAATGCATTAACAGAAGTTACCATAACCAAACAGACATTGTAGATTAGAAATTATGGTAATTAACGGTAAATGTACTACTGGTGTGCCATCCCCGCGGCCTCTGCAATGGACTAGTCCACTGAGACAGGTGTGAATCAGAGAGTCTCGTGTGCCATTCATTTTCTATATTTGCTACTCGGTCGACCAACAGCATATCGACCAGTCGACTAAATGGGGTCAGCCCTACCACGCACAAATGTTAATTTTCTATTGTATTATTGACTGTACATTTGTTTATGTCTAACTCTGCGTTGTTTTTGTCGCACTGCTTTGCTTTATCTTGGCCAGGTCGCAGTTGTAAATGAGAACTTGTTCTCAACTGGCCTACCTGGTTAAATAAAGGTGAAATAAATAAATACAAAATAAAACAATTGTGTATGTATGAATGAGGTAAGGCTGTGCATGTGTGAGGTGGTTTGGTTGTGCAGGATTAGTTGCATGGCCTTGTAGTTCCTTCTCCCAGCAGTCATCTGTATTACAGTCAGAGCTATTTGGGCCTCCTGGCAGATGACAGATAGGGCTTGTCACAGACTGCTGCCGTGCTGTGGCTCACACCCCATCCCTCTTACCGACTCCCCGCCTGTGTGTGTGGTGTGTGTACATTTAGCCCTCCCTCCTATTCCAAACAGCCGAAAACACCTCACCTAGTCCCAAACACACCCCACCTAGTCCCAAACAGCCTGAACGCACCCACCTAGTCCCAAACGCACCCCACCTAGTCCCAAACGCACCCCACCTAGTCCCAAACGCACCCCACCTAGTTCCAAACGCACCCCACCTAGTTCCAAACGCACCCCACCTAGTCCCAAACGCACCCCACCTAGACCCAAACGCAACCCACCTAGTCCCAAACAGCCCAAACACACCCCACCTAGTCCCAAAACACCCCACCTAGTCCCAAACGCACCCCACCTAGTCCCAAACAGCCCAAACACACCCCACCTAGTCCCAAACACACCCCACCTAGTCCCAAACAGCCGAACACACCCCACCTAGTCCCAAACAGCCGAACACACCCCACCTAGTCCCAAACAGCCCGAACACACCCCACCTAGTCCCAAACAGCCTGAACACACCCCACCTAGTCCCAAACACACCCCACCTAGTCCCAAACAGCCGAACACACCCCACCTAGTCCCAAACAGCCCGAACACACCCCACCTAGTCCCAAACAGCCTGAACACACCCCACCTAGTCCCAAACACAACCCACCTAGTCCCAAACAGCCGAACACACCCCACCTAGTCCCAAACACACAATGTGTTTCGCTGTTATTTAATGACAGCCCGTTTACAGCTACACACGTGCGTGGGGTAGAATGGGAGTACTCCCTCTCACTCCCCCACCTCGCTGTCAGGTCTATTAGAGGAAGATTGAGACCCCTAGTTGTGTGTGTGTGTGTGTGTGTGTGTGTGTGTGTGTGTGTGTGTGTGTGTGTGTGTGTGTGTGTGTGTGTGTGTGTGCGTGTGTGTGTGTGTGTGTGTGCGATGGTCTAGCAGAATAAGATTGAGACCCTATTGCTCCCAGGCCCACTCAACCAACACAACCTGCTGGGGTTTACAATCAGAGCACACCATTTATCCCACGCTGACAACACACACACACATCGAACTCATCCATCCCAAGATGACACACCACTCTATGCTGTGAAACCACAGATTATCTACTCTATTCTCTCTGCACAGCACTCAGCCAGCCGGCCCACCTCACACCCTCTACTCCTTACTGCTGTTACTTACCTCACACTCTCAACCTTCTACAAACTCTCTAAACAGAACTACAGAGTTCTACATGGTTTGGATCACTCTCTCTTCGGCTGTGATTTAGCAGCAGGCATGAATGAATGTTTTCAATGCTTTCCTATCATGTAGTAACAGCCCCTGAAACAGATCAACTCCTATAACATACAACATCTGATTGACTGCAACTGGCAAGTGAAGACGACAAGACTGTTAATAAGTCTTCTATGATGGGACAGGGGCTGAAAGTAGAGTAGATCTGCCACTGCCTGCCACTCCAGACCTCCACCTCCTGCTCTCTCTTCATCCGGTCTTCCTCAGAGTGGCATGACGCTGGATCACACAGCACCACTCCACCCTCTTAGGGATTATCAAATCATGTCATCATGGCACTGCACCACACGGTGTGGAGAGTCTAGTCAGGCTGCTATCCATCCCTCCGCTCCCCCTGCCTGTGCTGTGACCCCCCACCTCTCCCCATCTAGTCCCTTCCTAAAGCCGCTGAGAGTCTGCCAAGCTACACTTCTCCTTACCTGACGGCTAATTCCAGCTAACAGCACTCCCTGTTCCCCCCAACCAGAACCACCCGGTAGACCATTAATCTTGTTATTGACAGTCAGTCTGATACCGGAGCTTCTATCCCCCCCCCCCCCCCCCCCCCCCCCCCCATCAGTCTCCAGTCAAATTCCCCGGGGCTCATCCTCTGATTCCCAGTGGGAATCTGATAGACATGCTCAACGCTAACATCTGACTGACTTAACATGGCCCATGCTAAGCTAATGCTGCACTTTAATTGCCTATGTGAGGATATCGTATTTAAATGCATACCAAATGTCAAGTGGTTAGCCACCATTTTGAAGCTCAAGTTACTAGGCTATACTTAAACACCCAATGCTAAGCTCAGGCAGGCACTCCCTTTACTTATAGTTACATATGTAAAGTAAGTAAGAGCAGATCTCTCCTATATTAGTAGTACTCCACTGCCCCACCCTGTTCCATGCACTAACTGGCATGTCTGTGCGCCCATGTCTGTGCGCCCATGTCTGTGCGTCCATGTCTGTGCGTCCATGTCTGTGCGTCCATGTCTGTGCGTCCATGTCTGTGCGTCCATGTCTGTGCGTCCATGTCTGTGCGTCCATGTCTGTGCGTCCATGTCTGTGCGTCCATGTCTGTGCGTCCATGTCTGTGCGTCCATGTCTGTGTATGAGAGAGGGGGTAGTGGTGTCTGCATATGACTTGAGGCCGTATTTTCACGAATACTCTATTGACATATTAGTGTATGTTTAAATGTGTATGTTTCAGGGAGAGTACGTGTGAGTTTGTACAAGTCTCAGGTTAAAGAGGGAACGAGAAAGAGAAGGGTGGTGGGAGAGAGAGCAGGAGTGAGAATGAGGGGACAAAGACAAGGAGAGGAAAATAAAGACAGAGAGAGAGAAGAGAAGGAGAAAAGTGAACTCTGCCCTCTGTGTAGATTGACAGGTGCAGTGGACACATGCTACAGGAAGGAGACACAGCCTCTCGCCCCAGACCTGCTGTCAGGGGTTAGATGGTGTGTGTGTGTGTGTGTGTGACCTTGAATACGTTCCTAAGGAGAAAAACATAGCAGCCTTGAGAGACTGTGCGATTGAGAAGTGACGATGGACAGACTTGCTGGTCCACAGTGCTTCCTGTTTGGGTATGCTACAGTATTACATGTTACATTCAGTTCAAGTTGAAGCTCACAATAAAAGCAATATTGAGGAAAGATTAGATGAAGTGTCATAAGAGGGTGTATGAGAAGAGATGACAGATAGAAGGAGAGAGGGAAGAAGGAGGAGTTCATGATAGGGAGACCCTGGTGAGAGGTTGGGGGGGGGGGGGGTTGTCAGTCATCGCGGTGAAGCCATCATCTGTAACTCACACCCCCGACTCCTAAACCCTGACCCATGGAGTGGGAATTCTTCCACTGACAAACTGACACTCTCCCCCCAAGAGGGTTTGGGTAACACTTTTACCCCCCTTCAAGTTAGCTACGGTACGTTTAGATTTTTGGCCTAGCACTACACAGCTGATTGAAATAATCAAAGCTTGAAGATGAGTTGGTTATTTGAATCAACTGTGTAGTGCTGGACCCGGGGGGAGTTAGAGAGAGAGAGGGTTAGGGAGACAGGGAAGAGGCTGTTCTTTCATAAGGGATACACCTTTCATGAGTTCTACATTACACAATAACACACTGGTAAGGTCGAGACAACAACACAGCTGGTGTGTGTCACACACTTTGAGCTACCAGGTGTTGAAATGTTAAGTTTGATACCTGGTAGTTGAGGTTTGTGTGTGTGTTCTCTTAGTAGGATCGGTCTATAATACAGCCCCATGCTGTCAAAACAAGGTCAGTGATAGGTGAAATGCCTAGTTGAGACTGGTTCTTTCCCATCACCTTATCAGACAAGGGCTCACGAAGGAGAAGAAGACAAGGGCTCACGAAGGAGTAGAAGACAAGGGCTCACGAAGGAGAAGGAGACAAGGGCTCACGAAGGAGAAGGAGACAAGGGCTCACGAAGGAGAAGAAGACAAGGGCTCACGAAGGAGTAGAAGACAAGGGCTCACGAAGGAGAAGGAGACAAGGGCTCACGAAGGAGTAGAAGACAAGGGCTCAAGAAGGAGAAGAAGACAAGGGCTCACGAAGGAGAAGAAGACAAGGGCTCACGAAGGAGAAGAAGACAAGGGCTCACGAAGGAGAAGAAGACAAGGGCTCACGAAGGAGTAGAAGACAAGGGCTCACGAAGGAGTAGAAGACAAGGGCTCACGAAGGAGAAGGAGACAAGGGCTCACGAAGGAGAAGGAGACAAGGAAGGAGAGCTATCCAACATAACTGGCTCCTAGGCAGGCAAGGAGGGAAAACACATACAGAAGACACACCAAGCAGCCTATGAGTTATGTACAAAACCCTCAGCAACTCTCACAAACTGTTGTCTGATAAACACCACATGACCAAAAGTGTATGGACACCTGCTCGTCGAACATGTCATTCCAAAATTACAGGCATTAATATGGAGTTCCAACACTAGATGTTGGAACATTGTTGCAGGAACTTGCTCCATTCAGCCACAAGAGCATTAGTGAGGTCAGCACTGATGTTGGGCTATTAGGCCTGGCTTGCAGTCAGCGTTCCAATTCATCCCAAAGGTGTTTGATGGGGTTGAGGACAGGGGTCTGAACAGGCCAGTAGTCAATTAGTTGCGCACCGATCCCGACAAACCATTTCTGTATGGACCACGTGTTGTGCACGGGGGCATTGTCATGAATATCCTTGTCATGAATGTAATTGTATGCTGTATCGTTAAGACTTCCCTTAACTGGAACAAAGGGGCCTAGACCGAACTAAGAAAAACAGCCCCAGACTATTATTTCTCCATAACCAAACTTTACAGTTGACACTATGAACTGGGGCAGGTAGCATTCTCCTGGCATCCACCAAACCCAGTGGCGAGCTTTACACCACTCCAACAGACGCTTGGCATTGCACATGGTGATCTTAGGCTTGTGTGTGGCTGCTCGGCCATAGAAACCCATTTCATGAAGCTGCCAACGAACAGTTATTGTGCTGACGTTGCTTCCAGAGGCAGTTTGAAACTCTGTAGTGAGTGTTGCGACCGAGGACAGATGATTTTTACACGCATCCTATGACGGTGCCACGTTGAAAGTCACTGAGCTCTTCAGTAAGGCAATTCTACTGCCAATGTTTGTCTATGGAGATTGCATGGCTGTGTGCTCGATTTTATACACCTGTCAGCAACGGGTGTGGCTGAAATAGTCGATTCCACTCATTTGAAGGGGTGTCAACATACTTTTGTTTATATAGTGTAACGTTTTGCTCCAGGAGAATAACCCCCGGCGCTGGTCGTGACCATGTATATATATATTTTTTGTATTGTTTTTCACACCTGCACTGTTGGAGCTCAGAGCTTAAGGATTTCACTGTGCACTGCAACTACATCTGGGACCCTGTGCACATGACTAAATAAAACATCTGACTTTCCGACAGATGCCCAGATGTCTGTAGGCTAATGAACTACTGCCTGACCACTCACTTTAGCGGTTAGCCTAAAGGTTAATGTAGTAGCAGTACGGACCAAAGCTACACAGAGTGGGCTACATTTGCAGAGGTCAGGGGTGCGTGGTCGGGGAGTTTAGGAAGGGGATAGGAGGCCTCTCTAGCCCAGTCAATCAGGGTGCTAATTTGGTGAGGGCAGAGGGGAGAGGGGGCTGCCACTCTCTCCTTCCCAGCCCTTTTGAAGTCAAGCAGGTGCTCCAAAGACGCAAGCCTCCAAATTAACACTCATCCCCCCTTCTCTCCCTCCCTCTCCACACACTTTACACCTTTTTCTCTTTCAGTCACTCATCTCCAGCTCTCTATTCATTCATCTATTTCTTCACTCCCTCCATCATCCCATCAACCCGCCCCCTTCTTCTCCTTCTAACACTACATTTCTATCTCCCCTTTCTCCAAGTTAGTCTCTAACCTTCTATCCCTCCTCTTCCCTCTCTCTCCCCCTTCCTTTCCTCTCTGCCTTCTCTCCCCGGCAGTGTGTGTGTGTGTATGCAGCTGCTGTGTTCTAATTGGTCCCTCTGGGCAGGGCTGGACTGGCACCAGACCTTCTAATCTGAGCAGCCCTGGTAGGAGCGGGCATCTGCTCTGGTCGCACGGGCACCACTGCTCAACCGCTGGCACACGGGTGCACATACACACATGATGGAAAAGGTCTTCCAAAGTCACAGAAATGACTGTACAACGATAAAATACTGTACACCAAGATAAGCTCAGTCAATTCAGAGCTATAGGATGAGGCCACACACACACATCTATGTCTTACTATACTTGTAGGGACTTTTTGGGGACCAAGAATTTATTCCCATTATAAATCCTATTTTTCCTAACCACTAACCATAACCCTAAAATAGCCTTTTACAAGTGAGGACTGTCAAAATGTCCTCACTTCTCTGAATTTGAGTTGGTTTACTATTCTTGTAAGGACTTCTGGTATACCTAAGTCTAGTAACAAGTGTACATGCCCTGCAATGGTACAGTTCAGGTAAGACCAGCCTACTTCTGAAAAATGACTGACAGGTTTATAACTGTTGAACCATAATCAACCTCACCAATGGACGAGTAGAGAGAGAGAGAGAGAGAGAGAGAGAGAGGAGAGAAAGGGGGTGTAGAGAGAGAGAGAGAGAAAGGGGGTGTAGAGAGCGAGAGAGAGGTAGAGAGAGAGGTAGAAAGAAGGGGGTAGAGAGAGAGAGAGAGGGTAGAGAGAGAGAGAGAGAGGGTAGAGAGAGAGAGAGGGGTAGAGAGAGAGAGAGAGGGGGGTAGAGAGAGAGAGGTAGAGAGAGGGGGGGTAGAGAGAGAGAGGTAGAGCGAGAGAGAGAGAGGGGGTAGAGAGAGGTAGAAAGAGAGAGAGGTAGAGAGAGAGAGGTAGAGAGAGAGGTAGAAAGAGAGAAAGAGAGAGAGAGGTAGAGAGAGAGAGAGAGGTAGAGCGAGAGAGAGGTAGAGAGAGAGAGGTAGAAAAGAGAGAGAGAGAAGGGGGTAGGAGAGAGAGAAGAGAAGGAGATAGAGGAGAGTAGAGCGAGAAGAGAGAGAGAGAGAGAGAGGAGCGAAGGGTAGAGAGAGAGGTAGTAGGTAGTAGAGAGTGAGAGAGAGGGTAGAGAGTAGGTAGAGAGAGAGAAGGGGTAGAGGAGAGTAGAAGAGAGAGAAGGGTAGAGAGAGAGAGAGAGAATATATGAGTGTGTGTGTGAGAACTGGGCAGAGGGCCCCTGTCGTTATGGTAACCAGAGAGGCAGCACTGCAAGTTGGTCATTAATATGTACAAGCTCGTTAAGCCAAGAATGTCCTGAAAGTCTAGCCAGAGGAGGGAGGGTGAGGATCGTAGAGGGGTGCAACCATCTCTAAAATAGACCAGTCACAAGAACTTCTTTTTGAGGCAGGAGAGAAAAGAGTACATTAAGATGGCCTTTGATCTAGAGACAAACACACAAGCACAAATTATGCAAACACACAATCACACACATGCATGTGTAACGGATGTGAAACGGCTAGCTTAGTTAGCGGTGCGCGCTAAATAGCGTTTCAATCGGTGACGTCACTTGCTCTGAGACCTTGAAGTAGTAGTTCCCCTTGCTATTGTGGAGCGATGGGTAACGATGCTTCGAGGGTGACTGTTGTTGATGTGTGCAGAGGGTCCCTGGTTCGCACCCGGGTATGGGCGAGGGGATGGTCTAAAGTTATACTGTTACACATGGACACAAATTTTATTTATACAAAAATTATATTTGAGGCTCCCACATATCCATGCAGCTGGGCCAATATCAAATACACAAACTAGCATCCAGAAGCATCTTAGTGGCCCCTGATGAGTGTCCAAACGGGTAACATTTCCTGTGCAAAATGTCCAAATGACATCAGTTTGACTGGTTCTAAGGAAATAGAAAGCTGTGAAAACAACCCAACATGTTTATGATAAGATTTCAGTTCGTCTTGGATGCATATTTTATGTGGTTGAAATACTATCAGCTTTTATGATGCTGATAAAGATAGCACCTCTACAGACGGTATCTAACTGCACATTCACATTCTCTCAACATGAAAGAAATTATATTTCTCCATTAAATAAATTGCCTACATTTGCTGTATAATTTCACTGCAAGAAATGTTTAATTCTGCAGGAGTTAATAGTAAGGCTATGTGAGAGGTTATAGACCTACAGTCAGTGTCCAGATTTCGTTTTCCATTTAACCCATCTGAACAGGCTACAGTTCCCTTGACATTCCATAGGCCTATTTGAAGTCCCAGTCTTGTGACTGTCAAATTCACAAACAGGTGTTTCTCAGCAGGAGGCTGAGGTTGTCGTGTAAACAGCTAGTCAGTCAGGGGCCAAACTGGCCATGTAATACAGCTCCCAGAGGCCCCTAGCTACTTACATAACCACAGCTTGGATAACACTACTGACACACACACTGGCCTGCCCTCACAGTGTGTGTGTGTGTATAAGTCACCCTTTTACATGCTAGTATAGTGTCTAGTCTCCATATCGGTTTCGTGCATAAGCGTCATCTAGAATTTGCAGTCATGTTAACTAAAACTAAACTAAACATTCCCAGGACTGGTCTACGGGGTACTGTGAACATTCCCAGGACTGGTCTACGGGTCGGTACTGTGAACATTCCCAGGACTGGTCTACGGGGTACTGTGAACATTCCCAGGACTGGTCTACGGGTACTGTGAACATTCCCAGGACTGATCTACTGGTCTACGGGGTACTGTGAACATTCCAGGACTGGTCTACTGGTCTATGGGGTACTGTGAACATTCCCAGGACTGGTTTACGGGGGTACTGTGAACATTCCCAGGACTGGTCTACGGGGGTACTGTGAACATTCCCCAGGACTGGTCTACGGGGTACTGTGAACATTCCCCAGGACTGGTCTACGGGGTACTGTGAACATTCCCCAGGACTGGTTTACGGGGTACTGTGAACATTCCCCAGGACTGATTTACGGGGAAATGTGAACATTCCCAGGACTGGTCTATACGGGGTACTGTGAACATTCCCCAGGACTGGTCTACGGGGTACTGTGAACATTCCCCAGGACTGGTCTACGGGGTACTGTGAACATTCCCCAGGACTGTCTACGGGGTACTGTGAACATTCCCCAGGACTGGTCTACGGGGGTACTGTGAACATTCCCCAGGACTGGTCTACGGGGTACTGTGAACATTCCCCAGGACTGGTCTACGGGGGTACTGTGAACATTCCCCAGGACTGGTCTACGGGGTACTGTGAACATTCCCCAGGACTGGTCTACGGGGTACAGTGCTTCATCATTCTTTCATAGCTGCTCTGTTCTTCCTATACAATTTCTTTAGTAAAGAATCTATATATCATGTCAATGAGGCCTACAGTCCAATCAGTTCAGCATTACTGTCATTGGACAGAGGGATCAATGACATCAGTGTCACCACAGAGATAGAGCGAGGCATTTAACAGCCGAGGCTGACCCAGGACAGGAGACAAATGACCACACACACACACGCACATAAACGTGTACCTAAACACACACACACTGTGTCTAAGCCCCCTGGACAGGAGACAAATGAACCACTTCCCACAGTGCAATTCACCAGGGAACGAGGGACAGTAAACGACCAATGATCAATACAAGCTTCTCCACAACTACACAGCCACTCCTCTCCATCTATCTCCCCAGTGACTTCCCAGGTCCCTGTGATGTTGATGCTCTCGTCTATGGAGACAAGTGGCTTTGTCACACATCCCTTTGTTTCTCTTTAAGTGTGAAGCCACAGTGACAGGAGACAAACTAGCTATTTCCCCCAGAGCAACACACCAGAGACAGCACAGAATGAACTGCCCCAAATCAATACTGTACTGTCGCTCTCCTCACCCCCACCTGGTCGCTTCTTCTCACCCCCACATCTATCCCCACTCTCTCTCACACACCTCTCTCATCTTTCCCCACTCTCTCTCACATACAGTGGGGCAAAAAAGTATTTAGTCAGCCACCAATTGTGCAAGTTCTCCCACTTAAAAAGACGAGAGAGGCCTGTAATTTTCATCATAGGTACACTTCAACTATGACAGACAAAATGAGAAGAAAAAAAATCCAGAAAATCATATTGTAGGATTTTTAATGAATTTATTTGTAAATTATGGTGAAAAAAATAAGTTTTTGCCCCACTGTACACCTCTCCCGCTCACATTCACCTCTCACTCTCCCCACACTCTCTCTCTGCTCTCTCCAAACTCTCTCTCTGCTCTCCCCACACTCTCTCTCTGCTCTCCCCACACTCTCTCTCTGCTCTCCCCACACTCTCTCTCTGCTCTCCCCACACTCTCTCTCTGCTCTCCCCACACTCTCTCTCTGCTCTCCCCACACTCTCTCTCTGCTCTCCCCACACTCTCTCACTGCTCTCCCCACACTCTCTCACTGCTCTCCCCACACTCTCTCACTGCTCTCCCCACACTCTCTCACTGCTCTCCCCACACTCTCTCACTGCTCTCCCCACACTCTCTCACTGCTCTCCCCACACTCTCTCACTGCTCTCCCCACACTCTCTCACTGCTCTCCCCACACTCTCTCACTGCTCTCCCCACACTCTCTCACTGCTCTCCCCACACTCTCTCACTGCTCTCCCCACACTCTCTCACTGCTCTCCCCACACACACACACACACACACACACACACACCTCTCCCCACCCTCTCCCCACTCATTCCCATTGCCACCCATACCACTACAACTACTATCATCATCATTAAACTGCTATCATTCCCATTACCACCCATACAACTACTATCATCATTAAACTGCTATCATTACCACCCATACAACTACTATCATCATTAAACTGCTATCATTACCATTACCACCCATACAACTACTATCATCATTAAACTGCTATCATTACCATTACCACCCATACAACTACTATCATCATTAAACTGCTATCATTACCATTACCACCCATACAACTACTATCATCATTAAACTGCTATCATTACCATTACCATCCATACCACTACTATTTGGAATGCTAAACAATAATAATAGTAATAACAATATTAGTAATAATAAGTAAGTTAATGTTTACTATGCAGATGTTATTATTCAGTGTCCCTCAAACTATGGCAGGAAAATACATATTTGGCTGCAAGAGGAGCCATTGCTCCTTCGCCCATGAGTATTTTTAGTTTTTCCTCTGGGTTTAATAAGTTAAAATTTTGAATAAATGTAGTCATTTCTGTGAATAATGAATCTCTTTGTGAGGAATATTTATCACAGTAAAGGAGAAAGTGCATCTCTGTCTCTACCTCCCCTGTCATGCAGTGACCACATACTCCTCTTTGGGTAGCCATGTCTTTTTATGTCTGCCGGTTTCTATTGTCAATCGGTGGTCACTCAGCCTGTACTTGGTAAGGATCTGTCTCTGCTTCGTATCTCTGACAGAGTAGAGATAATCAGCCAATTCATATTCTCTGTTTAGGGGCAGATAGCAATTTAGTCGGCTTTGGGATTTTGTTTAGTTTTTCCAATGTTGTAAGTATGAGTCTTTTGATTGGTTCATGATTTTGCTTATTGGAATTCTTTCTTTTGAAGCAGTGCTGGTGTCAGCTTGGTTGGTGAGGTCCAACACCAGCTGACTGAGAGGGCTCGTTCCTGGGCTCAGCTCTTGGGTTTGAAGTGCTTTAAATTGCAGACTTGAATTTATGATCTTTTCTGTATTTTCATTACCACTGGAAAGTGGCCCAGTTCTCCCCTACATGCATTAGTTGGGGTATTTCTCTGGACTTGTAGAATTTTCAGACAGCATGTAGGGCTTCAATTGGATGTTTGTTGCACATTTTAAAGTCCAG
Organism: Oncorhynchus kisutch; assembly: GCF_002021735.2. Taxonomy (NCBI): domain Eukaryota; kingdom Metazoa; phylum Chordata; class Actinopteri; order Salmoniformes; family Salmonidae; genus Oncorhynchus; species Oncorhynchus kisutch. Next base: position 17,276,984 of record NC_034186.2, on the reverse strand, counting down.
TTTATTGAGTGGCCACCAAACCTCACTTCCGTAAAGAGCTATTGGTAGGATTACACTGTCAAATATGTTGGTCCAAATTCTAAATTGGGATGTTGATTTTGAATAATTTCATTTTTATTGCGGGCTTTTTCTTTGAGTGCATTCACTGCCATATTAAAGTTTCCCGATGCAGATATGGTGAGACGGTAGGTTTAATTTTTAGTGTGTTCAATTATGGTGTTGTTCAGGGCGAATTTATATTTGTGCTTCTGATAGTTTTTTTGGGGGGGAAAATCATGAGTTTTGTTTCTTGGAAATTTACTGCCAGGGTACAATTATGGCAATATTGCTCTAGAATATTAATGTTCTGTTGAAGACCTTTGGTTGGTGATTTTTATTTATTTTTACTTTATTTAACTAGGCAAATCTGTTAAGAAGAAATTCTTATTTTCAATGACGGTTGTTCAGGGGCAGAACAACAGATTTGTACCTTGTCAACCCGGGGATTCGATCTTGCAACCTTACTAGTCCAATGCGCTAAACACTAGGCTATGCTGCCGCCTAAATTAGAAGTACCAAGTCATCAGCATATAGCAGGTATTTCTGGGGCTGCAGAATGGTCCAACATGTCTGCTAATTCATTGATATAAATGTTGAAAAGAGTTGGACTCAGCCTTGTCTCACACATTGACATTGTGAAAAGAATTCTGTTCTTTGGTTTTTGATTTTTATTGCACACTTGTTTTCTGTGTCCATACATTTTATTAAGTCATATATATTACCACCAAGCTCACTTTGGAGAATTTTGTAGAATAGCCCTTCGTGCCAAATAGAATCAAATGTTTTTTTAAAGTCAATAAAGCAAGCAAAGATTTTGCCCTTTTTTTTTGGTGGACAGTAGTGTTTATTAACGAGTGTGTGTAAAGTGGACAGTAGTGTTTATTAACGAGTGTGTGTAAGGTGGACAGTAGTGTTTATTAACGAGTGTGTGTAAGGTGGACAGTAGTGTTTATTAACGAGTGTGTGTAAAGTGGACAGTAGTGTTTATTAACGAGTGTGTGTAAAGTGGACAGTAGTGTTTATTAACGAGTGTGTGTAAGGTGGACAGTAGTGTTTATTAACGAGTGTGTGTAAGGTGGACAGTAGTGTTTATTAACGAGTGTGTGTAAAGTGGACAGTAGTGTTTATTAACGAGTGTGTGTAAAGTGGACAGTAGTGTTTATTAACGAGTGTGTGTAAAGTGGACAGTAGTGTTTATTAACGAGTGTGTGTAAAGTGGACAGTAGTGTTTATTAACGAGTGTGTGTAAAGTGGACAGTAGTGTTTATTAACGAGTGTGTGTAAAGTGGACAGTAGTGTTTATTAACGAGTGTGTGTAAAGTGGACAGTAGTGTTTATTAACGAGTGTGTGTAAAGTGGACAGTAGTGTTTATTAACGAGTGTGTGTAAAGTGGACAGTAGTGTTTATTAACGAGTGTGTGTAAGGTGGACAGTAGTGTTTATTAACGAGTGTGTGTAAAGTGGACAGTAGTGTTTATTAACGAGTGTGTGTAAAGTGGACAGTAGTGTTTATTAACGAGTGTGTGTAAAGTGGACAGTAGTGTTTATTAACGAGTGTGTGTAAAGTGGACAGTAGTGTTTATTAACGAGTGTGTGTAAAGTGGACAGTAGTGTTTATTAACGAGTGTGTGTAAAGTGGACAGTAGTGTTTATTAACGAGTGTGTGTAAAGTGGACAGTAGTGTTTATTAACGAGTGTGTGTAAAGTGGACAGTAGTGTTTATTAACGAGTGTGTGTAAAGTGGACAGTAGTGTTTATTAACGAGTGTGTGTAAAGTGGACAGTAGTGTTTATTAACGAGTGTGTGTAAAGTGGACAGTAGTGTTTATTAACGAGTGTGTGTAAAGTGGACAGTAGTGTTTATTAACGAGTGTGTGTAAAGTGGACAGTAGTGTTTATTAATGAGTGTGTGTAAGGTGGACAGTAGTGTTTATTAATGAGTGTGTGTAAAGTGGACAGTAGTGTTTATTAATGAGTGTGTGTAAAGTGGACAGTAGTGTTTATTAATGAGTGTGTGTGTAAAGTGGACAGTAGTGTTTATTAATGAGTGTGTGTAAGGTGGACAGTAGTGTTTATTAATGAGTGTGTGTAAGGTGGACAGTAGTGTTTATTAATGAGTGTGTGTAAAGTGGACAGTAGTGTTTATTAATGAGTGTGTGTAAAGTGGACAGTAGTGTTTATTAATGAGTGTGTGTAAGGTGGACAGTAGTGCGGTGGTGTTTATTAATGAGTGTGTGTAAGATGTATATATGGTCAGTAAAGCAGTGGTGTTTATTAATGAGTGTGTGTAAGGTGGACAGTAGTGCGGTGGTGTTTATTAATGAGTGTGTGTAAGATGTATATATGGTCAGCAAAGCAGTGGTTAGGGAGAAAGACATTTTGCCATTTACTAATTACATGTTTTTCTTGATGAAAGGTTTGAATTCAAAATGCTACAGAAAACCTTTCCCAAGTTGCTGTTTACGCAAATTCCCCTGTAATTATTGGGGTCTGATTTGTCTCCCCTTTGGTGGATAGGGGAGATGAGCCCCTGGTTCCAGACATCAGGGAAGCAGCCAGAAGTTAAAACCATGTTGAACAATTTAAGCACAGCATTTTGCAACTCAGGTGTGCTGTTTTTCTGCATTTCTCTTGAGAGCCATGTCTGTCTACGGCGGCCCCTCAATAGCAAGGCTATGCTCATTAAGTCTGTACATAGTCAAAGTTTTCCTTAAGTTTGGGTCAGTCACTGTGGACAGGTATTCTGCCACTGTGTACTCTCTGTTTAGGGCCAAATAGCATTTTACTTTGCTCTGTTTTTTTTGTTAATTCTTTCCAATGTGTCAAGTAATTATCTTTTTGTTTTCTCATGATTTGGTTGGGTCTAATTGTGCTGCTGTCCTGGGGCTCTGTGGGGTGTGTTTGTGTTTGTGAACAGAGCCCCAGGACCAGCTTGCTTAGGGGACTCTTCTCCAGGTTCATCTCTCTGTAGGTGATGGCTTTGTTATGGAAGGTATGGGAATCGCTTCCTTTTAAGTGGTTGTAGAATTTAACAGAGTTTGATAATTAGTGTGTATCGGCCTAATTCTGCTCTGCATGCATTATTTGGTGTTCTACGTTGTACACTTTCTCTCTCTCTCACACACACACACACAACCTCTCTCACACACACATCTCTCCACACCCCCCCTCTCTCTCTCTCTCTCTCGCTCTCTCTCACACACACACACACACACACACACACACACACACACACACACACACATCTCCCCCCTCTTTCTCTCACTCACTCACACACAGCTCTCCCCACACTCTCTCTCGCTCTCACACACACACACACACACACACACACACACACACACACACACCTCTCTCTCTGTGTGATTGTTAGTTCTCAATATATAGAACCATTATCTTTTCAAAAGTATGTGGACACTTGCTTGTCAAACATCTCATTCCAAAATCATGGGCATTAAACATGGATTTTCCCCCCCTTTGCTGCTATAACAGCCTCCACTATTCTGGGAAGGCCTTCCTGCTAGATGTTGGAACATTGCTGCAGGAACTTGCTCCCATTCAGCCACAAGAGCATTAGTGAGGTCAGCACTGATTGGGTAATTACGCCTGGTTCGCAGTCGGTGTGCCAATTCATCCCAAAGATGTTTGATGGGGTTGAGGTCAGCGTTCTGTGCAGACCAGCGTACCAAGATCACCGACAACCCTAGCAGCGTACCAAGTAGAGGTCGACCGATTAAATCGGGATGGCCGATTTCAAGTTTTCATAATATATATATATATATATATATATATATATATATATATATATATATATATATATATATATATATATATATATATATATATATATATATATATATATACACACACACAGTGCCTTGCGAAAGTATTTATTGGATATTTGAAACGTTTTTTAACAAATCAAAAACTGAAAAATTGGGCGTGCAAAATTATTCAGCCCCTTTACTTTCAGTGCAGCAAACTCTCTCCAGAAGTTCAGTGAGGATCTCTGAATGATCCAATGTTGACCTAAATGACTAATGATGATAAATACAATCCACCTGTGTGTAATCATGTCTCCGTATAAATGCACCTGCACTGTGATAGTCTCAGAGGTCCGTTAAAAGCGCAGAGAGCATCATGAAGAACAAGGAACACACCAGGCAGGTCCGAGATACTGTTGTGAAGAAGTTTAAAGCCGGATGTGGATACAAAAAGATTTCCCAAGCCATTTCTTAAAGATATCCATAAAAAGTGTCGTTTAAAGTTTGCCACAAGCCACCTGGGAGACACACCAAACATGTGGAAGAAGGTGCACTGGTCAGATGAAACCAAAATGGAACTTTTTGGCAACAATGCAAAATGTTATGTTTGGCGTAAAAGCAACACAGCTCATCACCATGAACATACCATCCCCACTGTCAAACATGGTGGTGGCAGCATCATGGTTTGGGCCTGCTTTTCTTCAGCAGGGACAGGGAAGATGGTTAAAATTGATGGGAAGATGGATGGAGCCAAATACAGGACCATTCTGGAAGAAAACCTGATGGAGTCTGCAAAAGACCTGAGACTGGGACGGAGATTTGTCTTCCAACAAGACAATGATCCAAAACATAAAGCAAAATCTACAATGGAATGGTTCAAAAATGAACATATCCAGGTGTTAGAATGGCCAAGTCAAAGTCCAGACCTGAATCCAATCGAGAATCTGTGGAAAGAACTGAAAACTGCTGTTCACAAATGCTCTCCATCCAACCTCACTGAGCTCGAGCTGTTTTGCAAGGAGGAATGGGAAAACATTTCAGTCTCTCGATGTGCAAAACTGATAGAGACATACCCCAAGCGACTTACAGCTGTAATCGCAGCAAAAGGTGGCGCTACAAAGTATTAACTTAAGGGGGCTGAATAATTTTGCACGCCCAATTTTTCAGTTTTTGATTTGTTAAAAAAGTTTGAAATATCCAATAAATGTCGTTCCACTTCATGATTGTGTCCCACTTGTTGTTGATTCTTCACAAAAAAATACAGTTTTATATCTTTATGTTTGAAGCCTGAAATGTGGCAAAAGGTCGCAAAGTTCAAGGGGGCCGAAAACTTTCGCAAGGCACTGTATACATCTTCATTTAACTAGGCAAGTCAGTTAAGAACACATTCTTATGTTCAATGACGGCCTAGGAACAGTGGGTTAACTGCCTTGTTCAGGGGCAGAACGACAGATTTTCAACTTGTCAGCTCTGGGGATCTAATCTTGCAACCTTACAGTTAACTAGTCCAACGCTCTAACCACCTGCCTCTCATTGCACTCCACGAGGAGCCTGCCTGTTACGCGAATGCAGTAAGCCAAGGTAAGTTTCTAGCTAGCATTAAACTTCTTATAAAAATCAATCAATCATCTAGTAGTAGTTATCTACACATGGTTGATATTACTAGTTTATCTAGCGTGTCCTGTGTTGCATATAATGGATGCAATGCTGGGGGATGATAACAAAAGGGCATGTGAAAAAAGCACAATCGTTGGACGACTGTCCCCAACCATAAACGGCCGATTAATATGTATCGGCTTTTTTGGGTCCTCCAATAAATCGGTATTGGCGTTGAAAAATCATATTTGGTCGACCTCTAGTACCAAGATCACTGACAATCCTAGCAGTGTACCAAGATCACCGACAACATTATCAGTGTACCTACATGACCAATAGGCCTATCCCCAACACCAACTGCCAAAAGAGGGGAAAGAGGAGAGAGGAAGGAGAGAGACAGACACACCACGCATTAGGGTTATAGGGATCCCAGCAAGGAGTGTGTGTGTGTGTGTACTGGGGGGAGACGAGGAGGAGGGGGGCGATGAGGAGGAGGGGGCAGAATGGGAGAGAGCAAGTACGGGTGAGGAGGGGAGTGGGAGATAAGATGAGGATGGGTGAGTATGTTTCGTCTGGGCTATAAACCAATCCCCACCACAGCTAATCAATACAGGCCCAGTGGAATTAACAGTTATCTTAAAGTCCTTTAACAACAACAGCTTGATTAACACAATCATCCATTATTAAATACCCACACACCCAGGGCAAGCTCAGGGAGGGATGGATGGGTAGGGAGAGGGAGAAGGTACTAGAAGGAGTTAAGAGGGGGCTGAAGTGAGGGAGGGAAGAGGAGATGGAGTGGAGGGAAAGAGAGAGGGAGTGACAGGATAAATATATGTTTACATCTGTTGAAGAATCTGCTCCGTTTCTGGAATGCATTGGTTCTGACGGCACCTGTGGGGATGGGATAGAGATGGTGTGTGTGTCTAGGCATGGAACGCTGAGGGGGAAGGGGGTGGTGAGGGTCAGGGTCAGGGTAGAGGTTATGAGAGACTGGTGTTGAGCTGGGAGGCTTGCATGCCTGTCATGACTGGAAGCACACAGCCACATAAGAGAGCAGAGAAAACGTAACTGCCCCCAAGGGATGGACTTGGGCAGGGACGGGATGAGGGAGGGACTGGGATGGGATGAGGGAGGGACTGGGACGGGATGAGGGAGGGACTGGGACGGGATGAGGGAGGGACGGGATGAGGGAGGGACTGGGGCAGGGAGAGACTGGGGCAGGGACGGGATGGAGGAGGGACTGGGATGAGGGAGAGACGGGATGAGGGAGGGACTGGGGCAGGAGGAGGGGTCACTGGCTGGATAACTCTAGAGAACCAGAATAGACAGGAGGGGGGGGGGGGGGATTAGAGGGTTGTGTTTCCCCATGCCAGGGGCTGGGGCTAGAGGGCTCTGCCTGGGTTTGGTGGAGAGGGCCAGGTCGAGCAGCACTGGACGGGATGGGGAAGTGAGTCAGGGGTGATAATTGGTCCTTCACCTTTACCCAGCTGACCCAAGGAGAGCAGGGGAGCAGAACTAGACGGGACAGGTTGAGAGGGAGGCAGGGGAAGGGTAGACTGAGGAGGGAGTGTGAGAATGATCTGGCCCCTAGACATGCACAGCTGACCCAGGGAAAGAAGGATGGGACAGGTTGAGAGAGAACGGGTAAGCTAGCTAGGAGTCTAGGAACGGGGGAGACAGGGGTGACAGGGGTGACCCAGGTAGAGCATCAGCCAACCAGTTAAATAGGAAAAGATCACTCCCTCTGGAGAAAAGGATAGAGGTGAGAAAAAGAGGAATAGGGATAAAGGGAGTGGGCAAGGAGGTGGGGGGAGACAGTATAAATGGGGAAGAACTAGAGAGGGGAAAGTGAGGGGAAGAGGAGGGGAGGCAGGAAAAGCATAGCTGAGAACAGCCTCTGAATCTGTAGTCTATGATCTATGGTATGGGAGGTCAGAGTGGCAGGGACAGGCCCGTGCACATGGCTCTACCCATCTCCACTCATCTTCCCCCCCACACACACTACATTATACCAGCGGGGTGCAGAAGAGGGGTTGACTAGTAGGTGCTATTAGCGGAGTGAGTGAGAGATACTGGTGATACAGATTGACAGACAAAGTGGCTGTGGTTCATTAGTAATCTATTGAGTGCGAGTATGTCAAAAAGTTGTTTGAGAGTGTAAAAGAGAAGAGTGACTAAGTAAACGAGTACTATGTATGTGAGTGCGTGAGTGAGTGAGTGAGTGAGTAAGTAAACGAGTACTATATGTATGTATGTATGTGAGTGAGTAAACGAGTACTATATGTATGTATGCGAGTGAGTGACTAAACGAGTACTATATGTATGTATGTATGTGAGTGAGTACTATATGTGAGTGAGTGAGTAAACGAGTACTATATGTATGTGAGTGAGTGAGTAAACGAGTACTATATGTATGTGAGTGAGTGAGTAAACGAGTACTATATGTATGTATGTATGTATGTATGTATGTATGTATGTATGTATGTATGTATGTATGTATGTATGTATGTGAGTGAGTGAGTACTATATGTGAGTGAGTGAGTAAACGAGTACTATATGTGGCCAGAAAACTGTATGGTGGTGAGGTAACCCCATATAGACAGATTCATGTCCTGTTTAACTCGGAGGGTAAACTAGCATAAAGCCTGTCCGTCTCTCCTCCTCTGAGGTTCACCATCCTAAACCCACTGGAGGACTAGAGGGAGGATTGTCTTACAGGTGGGGGTTAGAGGCTAGAACAGAGCTGGACCTCAACTACCAAGCACTAACGTACTTAACCCTCCTACCCCCTCACCCACTACCCCTGCCCTAACGGGAACACAAATGTCCCTGCATGCGGCCGGGTAGGAGGGAGAGAGAGAGCGAGCAGGAGAGAGGAGGCCCCATAATTAACATGCCAGGCAATCTGAGGACTCTGTGCTCCTCTTCCCACACAAATGCCAAACCCCCATGATTATTATGGTAACACTTCACTCTGTGAAGACACATGGAGGAGAGGGAGGGAGTGTTGGATTACTGGAGGCTTGAGAAGGGGGCTGGGGTGAGGGATAGATGGAGTGAGGAGGTGGAAGCCAGTGCCCTGCTCTGTGATTGACATGTTTAGCAGCAGCTTCCTGGAGCTTTGCGTTATACAACAGAACACATTCTGGGTACTGTACTCAAAACACAAGACTCAGAGCAGGTGGATGGGAAAAAATTGTAAATGTTTATTCTCAACTGCACCGTTTGTAATGTTGACATTTTATTGCAATGCAAACCAGTGGTAGCCTGGTGGACCCAGTGATCAGTTGAACTGAAGTAGCCTGGTGGACCCAGTGATCAGTTGAACTGAAGTAGCCTGGTGGACCCAGTGATCAGTTGAACTGAAGTAGCCTGGTGGACCCAGTGATCAGTTGAACTGAGGTAGCCTGGTGGACCCAGTGATCAGTTGAACTGAAGTAGCCTGGTGGACCCAGTGATCAGTTGAACTGAAGTAGCCTGGTGGACCCAGTGATCAGTTGAACTGAAGTAGCCTGGTGGACCCAGTGATCAGTTGAACTGAAGTAGCCTGGTGGACCCAGTGATCAGTTGAACTGAAGTAGCCTGGTGGACCCAGTGATCAGTTGAACTGAAGTAACCTGGTGGACCCAGTGATCAGTTGAACTGAAGTAGCCTGGTGGACCCAGTGATCAGTTGAACTGAAGTAGCCTGGTGGACCCAGTGATCAGTTGAACTGAAGTAGCCTGGTGGACCCAGTGATCAAGCTGGTTCCACCAAGCTAAACCGGCTGTGCAACAGTCTTTCATTTTTCATCAAACAAACTTCAGCAGAAACCCATACCTGAATAAATAGCCAGGTCTACTGTATGTAGAGGCCAAAGGTTTGCATGAATCCATGTGAACACACTAAAACTGATGTCATAGACTAAACCATAATAAAATCAATCTCAGTGACTGTGACATGACCATGACCCATATGGCCTTGAGGTTTAACATGGGAACATTCCCACCCAGTTGCAGTCCCTATTGCCACTAACTAACACCCCTGTTGGCATGTCTTTGGACATCATATGTGTGTGCCCGTGCATGTCATCCTGTTAAGGTTTCTGATTTATCTAGCCAGTAGGGCACAGAACACCTTTGACTGCTCTGGGGACCAAGAAAACATTTACCCTGTTTTTGGAAATGAGGCCCTTTATCTCCTCCCCCAGAGTCAGATGGACTGGTGGTTACCTCGAACTTCCTTCATACTGGACAGAGACATAAACTCGTGGAGACCATTTTATCGGACTCTGGGGAAGGAGATACATTGGATTTGGCCAATTTATCCCTTTAACTGGGAAGAGTTCAAGCTAACGTTACGATTTCTGCCTACACCCACTCAAACCATGGCTTACACATTTCAACACGCTCCTGAACCACCGGGTCCAACCCGCTCACTTATACTCAGAAACATATGAACGCACACAGGCACACTAACACAAGCATGCGCACACACACACGCATTGACCGCAGCTCAAAGGTTTCAGAACTCCACAGAATATCAAACAGACAAACCCTGGTAAAAGACTGTTCTATGCAATGAAATGTGTACACAGGCCTGTGTGTGAGCGTTTGTGTGTGTAGGTGAAGTATTCCTAGTATCCATCCCCTCTCCATCCCGGTTCAGGGTGGTTTATGTGCATCTGTCACGCATGGCCTGTCTATCAGGTCTTTAGTTATGGCCAGTTGACAGGTTGACGAGAGACAGAGCTGAGAGAGGAGGTCCTACCATCATACAGCTCAGTACAGGGGGGCGGGGCTGTGTCATAGCAGGCCTCTTAACTGGTTGATCACATGACAATATTGGTTCTAGTATAAATGTGGCCAGAAGAACAGTCCAATCAAATCATCTAATACAGGTGGAAAATGAAGCAGAACAAAAGGATCAATATAACCATGATGTAGTGGATAATGACTCCAGGGACGAGGCTGGTCCTTCAAAACAACAAAGCATCATGTGTGTGATTCTGTGGATGCTGGAGGGTGCATGTGTTTTTGTGTGTGTGATTACCTCATGCAGCCATGTGAGTGAGTGAGTGACACACACACAGTGTGCCCACCTGTTTGACACCGAGGGCCTGAGAAAGTGAAGAGGAATGAACAGAATGTCTGTCTGTGAGCACTGGGGTTGGGCCCAGATATGTTAGTGTGTGTGTGTGTGTATGTGTGTGTCTGATTAACACAGCTATGGGAGAGTGGTGGGGAATGGCATTTAGAGTGGGATATTTTACCAAGCAGCTGAGGAGAGAAATAAACACACACGGGATTCACTCTCCTCACTCTATAGCCTCACTATTAAAATAGTGAGAGACGATTACTGGCATGCACAGAAAGTTTCTCTTACACAAACGGGCACATGCATGGACATAGCAACTGTGTAGTCTGAAATTTAAAAAACACATGCCCTATAGAGCTCTGTGTGTGAACAGAGAAAGAAGAGAGTTTTCAGGAAAGAGAGAGAGGAGTGATAGAGGAGAGATTCTGGTGAGAAACTAGAGTGTGTGAACCAGCGAATGATGCAGAGAAACAAACTAAAAGAAAGACATTAAGCCACGGCCAAATAAGGACAGGCTTTTGAGTGAGATGCATCAAATGACATCAGCGTGTGTTGTATTGGTGCCATATTTTAACTATATATGTGATGCTAGATGGAATGGTTCAATCAACTCAATACACAAAGAGATCTTTAGAAATCTGCTGCCCTGATATATATATATATATGTATGTATGTATGTATGTATGTATGTGTGTGTGTGTATATATATATATATATATATATATTATATACCATTTAGCTGACACTTTTATCTGACGCGACTTCCAGTCACAGAGAGGGTGTCGTGGGGTTGGCTTGATCTGATTAACGACATCAGAGACAGACGAAATATGAGGTGGAAATCGCTCCGGCCAGGGAACGTAGACCTCTTTATCAACATGTAGTCATGTCAGCCAAAACAACCATCTATAGTTGCAAGTGTGCATGCAACATTTGGTTCTGGATGCAGGGATGAATCTGCCCTGCATTAACAGATCCACACACACACACATCTGCCCTGCATTAACAGATCCACACACACACACCTGCCCTGCATTAACAGATCCACACACACACACCTGCCCTGCATTAACAGTTCCACACACACACCTGCCCTGCATTAACAGTTCCACACACACACCTGCCCTGCATTAACAGATCCACACACACACCTGCCCTGCATTAACAGATCCACACACACACCTGCCCTGCATTAACATATCCACACACACACCTGCCCTGCATTAACATATCCACACACACACCTGCCCTGCATTTACATATCCACACACACACCTGCCCTGCATTAACAGATCCACACACACACCTGCCCTGCATTAACAGATCCACACACACACCTGCCCTGCATTAACAGATCCACACACACACCTGCCCTGCATTAACAGATCCACACACACACCTGCCCTGCATTAACAGATCCACACACACACCTGCCCTGCATTAACAGATCCACACACACACCTGCCCTGCATTAACAGATCCACACACACACCTGCCCTGCATTAACAGATCCACACACACACCTGCCCTGCATTAACAGATCCACACACACACCTGCCCTGCATTAACAGATCCACACACACACACCTGCCCGGCAATACCAGATCCACACACACACCTGCCCTGCAATACCAGATCCACACATCTGCCCTGCAATACCAGATCCACACATCTGCCCTGCAATACCAGATCCACACATCTGCCCTGCAATACCAGATCCACACATCTGCCCTGCAATACCAGATCCACACATCTGCCCTGCAATAACAGATCCACACATCTGCCCTGCAATAACAGATCCACACAGCTGCCCTGCAATAACAGATCCACACATCTGCCCTGCAATAACAGATCCACACATCTGCCCTGCAATAACAGATCCACACACCCACAAGTTACATCTCATATACTAAAGCTGAAGAACTGCACATTCAGGTACTTGTTATGGTGAATTCATTAAACATAAAAAGGAGAATGCCGCACAGTGCTGCTCATGATACAAGGTGATTTTATTACGATGTTCCGGTCTTCATCATGCCTGTGTGTGTTTGTTAGTCAAGCTCGTTGTTAGAGGACTTTAAGATGATAACTTTTTGACCCTAGAGTGTGCGTGAACTGTGGCAAAAACAGTGGTGGAAAAAATGCCCAATTGTCATATCTTTGAGTAAAGATAACTTAATAGAAACTGACTGAAGTGTAAAATACTGTGTTTTTGGTTTTAAATATACTTAACTATCAAAAGTAAATGTAATTGCAATAATATACTTAAGTATCAAAAATAAAATTAAAAGTATACACCATTTCAAACTCCTTATATTAAGCAAACCAGACGACACCATTCACTTTCTTCCCATCTACAGATAGCCAGGGGAACACTCCAACACTCAGACATAATTTACAAACAAGGCCTTTGTGTTTCGTGAGTCTGCCAGATCAGAGGCAGTAGGGATGTTCAGTGATGATCAAAATGTACTTTTGGGTGTCTGGGAAAATGTATGGAGTAAAAAGTACATAATTATAAATAGTAAAGTACAGATAGCCCAAAACATGTTCAAGGATTTTTACTGAACTACTTACCCCTGAATAAAATCACCCGGGCGCACGAGCAAGTGTGCTGCAATTTCCTTTTCCTACGCGCATGACTAAATCGCTTTGAATAAAACCGTCTGCTGAATGGCATAATAATATATTTTAAATAATTGAATCACCAAGTCACATGAAGACATAATAGCAGAGTCCAAGGGTAAGACTACAACATCGTATTATAGAAGAATTATACAGTCACTAAGTGAAGCCTAAATACATCTGTGGTTAGATGCACACATGACACTGAACACCACAGGTAGCATGTGTGTGCATGTGCACACGTGTGAGAGATGACAGGTTGCAGACAGTGGGAAATGACAATGAGAGGTTAACAGGGTCTGATGACAGACCACACAGCAGTGATTTATAGACCTAATAAATGGGCCGATCGTCGGCACGGTAACAAGATCCCCACAAGGTTTGGGGAATGGGGGGGGGGGGGTACTAATAACTTGATGCTGAGATGGGGGGAAATAGCTGCCATATCAGATCCAGTACAGGAACCTGAACCACTCCACCTCTAACGCACAAACAGGTCAACATTCTAACCCCGCCCGGGTGGGAGGAAGAAGACTGTGTGTGTGTGTGTGTAGCAGTGAAAGGGATCTGTACTGCCAGGGTGATTTACACAAAACAGAGCTAGAGACAAACTGACAACAGAAACTGCAATAAAACACTACCCAGCCACTGACTGAGGGGATAAGAATGTGTGTGTGTGTGTGTGTGTGTGTACCAAATAAAGTCATGCCAACTCTCAATCAGTTAACCATATGTTGAGTGAGGGACAGCAACAGTACACACACCCCTTCCTATATCTAGAAATACTCCTTCACACCATCACACGGGATAATCTGCTATTTGTTTAGTAAACAAACAATAGCCGGTTGCCCTCTCAGCTTTGCCCCTTGACCTTTGCAAATCCAAAGTGGACACGTTGTTTGCGGAAGGAACACACTTGTGAGGAACACATTTTGGTTCATTTCCTTACATTGACGAATGGTTCATTTCCTTACATTGACGAATGGTCAAATTATTCATCGTCTTTTGTTTGTAGCGCTCCTCTTAATGTTGAGTAAGTATGTGCATCCGATTATGCAGACTACCTGGCCTGCATGCAAATGTAGGCCTAGAAATGTGTGGATCTGATAGTATTTCTGATTGTCTTAACTCCCCACCACTGTGGAGCTTCTCAAAGTCATTTTTGTCTTCACAACGTACTTTTATTTCCCTTGAGAATGACAATAGGTCCTCAACGTAGCCCATTTTAAACATCTTTCCAGCTCTCTTCCACTCTTGCTCTGATCCGGTGGAACCTTCATAAAACAGGCCTACCTGATTACTTCTTATCCCTGGTGCAGATAGCCTACAGCTGTCTGTCAGGAGCTCACTGGCACAGGAAACTAGGAGGGCCCAGAATATTCTATACAATGTTGCAAGCTTGCAAGCACCAGCTTCAGGCCAGACCAAGTTAATAGTTGATACAATGTTTTAAGTTCCTTGCAGACAGGCCATGTGTAGCCAATGTGATCTATAGAATGCCTTTTAAATTAGGATATTTTCTACCTGCAATATTTTTTTTTGTTGGCTTTATGTAGGCTATTTTTACATAGAAGCAATAGAAGTTAGTTTAAGAATCATGATTAACCACATTATAATGATTTTGAGATACGAAGGCTTTATTCTAAATGAAATGAAAATCAGAACTGGCACACAGATCGGTAGAAATAGTAGGATAAATTGTCACTCCAAATGGAAAAGGTTGACAACCCCTGGTGCAGCCTATTACCTACCGGTAACTTCAGGAGCTTCATGACAGAATCTATGACCAGCAGTAGCTGGAGGAGAGACAGGGACAGGTTCTTCTTCTGGCCAGACTATCCCCCCCCCCCCCCCCCCCCAAAGTCATTTGTGAGTCTTAATTATTGAATCACTGTGTGCTTAAAGCATCAGACAAGCTCAGTAGCCTACATATAGTTGATTTTATGAAAACATATAGGGTGTGTCGATATAGGGAAAAATACAAATTAACATTTTGACCCATCGATTTGTTGAAAGAACAGACGACGCTGGGTTGACTAAGATTTTGTTTTGTCAGGGATAGCCCTAGTGGAAACTACAAACTTCAGAAGCCTTTTTAAACCTCAAATGCACTGCTAGTTTGCAATTCCTGCTCTACAGGACAATTCCTGCAACAACATGGTGATCAAATTAAGATCATACACCTGTATGTTAAAGGGGAAATCCACCACTTTTCAACCTCATATTCAATATCTCCAGCACCATACCAGTGTATTTTACAAATTACGTGCATCTACATTCTGTAGTTTCCCTTTAAGATTCAGAGAAATAACAGAGCAAACAATGTGATTATAATAGGCTACACCTACATTACACAGAGACATAGATAAACATTCACAAAGAGACCAACAAAGACAGATGGAGAGGCTGAAATAGAGATGGATGGAGGGAGGGAGAGAACTAGGAGAGAGATCCGTCACATAGGGCCTGAACCCGCATGGCTCAGCACTCCTCCACCCTCCTCCTTTCTGTGTTCTGTCCGTTCCTGTCGTTTATTAGGTTATCTGGGCTCTCACCCCCCCCATCCCCAGGATTCATTACAGCCTTAACTGCTCACTTAGGTTTATGCTCTCTTTAAATTAAACTGCAGATAACCGGGCAACCAAATAAACACCTGCACTACCACCGAGAAAGAGAGAACTCAGTGAAGAGGAAATTAAGAAAAATAACAGTGTGTGTGTGGTCATCAGTACTGTAAGACTGGTCCACATCATTAGTAATTCAATTTGCTCTTTATTAGAGGCTCTTATCTGCAGCACAGACGGCTACTTTCTATCTCTCTCCCTCGTTCCATCTTCTTCTATCGCAACATTCTTTCCTCTATTTATCCTTCCCTCCATCACTGAGAAACAAACAATATAAGTCCTGCTTCAGGCCAGCTACATCTCTACACTTACAGAGGACGATAAAGCACAGAACTAGGAGAAAGAATGACTGGATGGAGAGAGACGGGGGGGGGGGGTCAGAGACAGAACGAGACAAGAGAAGAATTAGACAGTAGGAAAGCAATTGAGGACAGATAATTTGTGTGAGAGGGGGAGAGGAGGAGGGTGAATGAAGAGAGAGAAAAGAGAGAGAAGCAGAGAGAGTGAGCTATGGAGAGAGTGCCAGACAGCCAGCCATCAGGATGAATAAAGCCTAATGTTAATAGTGATGGCTTTTTTAATGTCTGCTCGACTCCATTGACTGGGGGCGATTACACTGAGATGGGCATGAGAGGGATGAAGAGAATGGAAGGGTGGAAGGAAGGAAGGAAGGGAGGAGGGGCCGAGGGTTGTAAAAACACAGATTGCATTCCATCAGGTTAGGTCTATATTCTCTAGTTCGTTAAAACAATCCAATTTGCAAAAGGATAATTATGCATTAGCTGCTTTTTATCTAGTGGGCTGGCTGGGGGGAGAGGAGAGTGGTGGTGGTGCCAGGACTTGATAGCAGCAGCCTCTTCCCCACCTTCACCCACTGCAAATTACCCACTATCACAGCTCAATTGGGTAATCAATTACCACCCCTTCCTACCCCCTACACACACACACACACACAGATCACAGCAGCTCTCCATAGGCCTCTCATAGAGAGGAATGCTGACCCCTATTGGAGAGAGGGGACAGTGGGGAATAAAATTGGCCCAATCAAAGCACTGGCAAGAGTGCAAATGTCCAACAGTGTCCTAAAATGAGTCACTAAACCATAGAGCTATTAGATAGACTGGATCCACAGTACTGTCCATGTAATGTCATTCTCCACGGAGGATATTTTCATTAAGTGAATTCGTCAGAGTAGCCTAGTGGTTAGAGTGTTGGACTAGTAACCGAAAGGTTGCAAGTTCAAATCCCCGAGCTGACAAGGTACAAATCTGTCGTTCTGCCCCTGAACAAGGCAGTTAACCACTGTTCCTAGGCTGTCATTGAAAATAGGAATTTGTTCTTAACTGACTTGTCCTAGTTAAATAAAGGTGAAATTAAATAAAAAAGAGAACATCACTCGCAACTAGCTGAATTAATTAGCTAGACCTCCTGAGTCCCGAGTAGAAGGAAAATTATAGTAAACAAACTATTTATCTAATTGGACCTCTATATGATTTACTCTCACTACCAGTGGAAATTTGACGGTGTCTTAAGTTTAAAATGGATAGAAATTCCATGAATTCCTCCATTTATTTCAGAGGTACAGTTGATATAACAGGGGTCAGAGTTTTAAATTGACCAGAAACACCTCTTGGCCTAATAGGATGGATCATGTTTACCTCCGTATTCCCTAGTGTTTGCCAGGACGTAATTAGTAAGATCTTATTTATTTTTCCTGGTTAAATAAAATGTCAAATAAAGTGCTGTCTTTCTACCTGTCCTGGAGGGGCTGGGGGAGAGACGTCGTAGCTTGTGTCTGCCGAACGAGACCAGTTCACGGGACATGGTCCTCTTCACACCTCCCGGGCTCCAGACCGGGGTGTGTGTCCGAACCGGGCTGTGTGTCCGTCGGTGGAGAGAGTAGCGGCTGTTCAGGGTCATGTCTGCTGGGCTGGACCTCCGCTCGGATCCAGACTCACTGCAACACACAGCACAAGGTATGTGTCAGAGACAGGTAGGTGTGTGTGGTGTGTGTGTGAAAACATTCAGAAAAATATAGATTTGGCCAAAGGCAATATTACATGTTCACAGATACAAAATCAGGATAAAAAAAGAGACATATTCCAACATGCATTACCAGACGTAAGAGAATAGGTGTGATACAAGTAAAGACATCTCTGGCTTCCCTTAATCCTCCTCTTTCTCACCTGCTAGCCGACTTCCTGATAATCTTCATCCTACTCCTGAGTTTGAACCCTACAGGGGAGGAGGAGGGGGGCACTATTATGCGTTGAGTTACAGATAGAGGGACACTGGACACCCCCTTGGCCCCGTTCTCTTTCTCCGAGGTCCAACGAAACACAGACCCACGTCGGGCCCCTATCCCTCCTCCTGTACCAGTCTGCCCCCCTCCTCCAGACCCTGCCTTCCAGCGGTAGAGACTACTGAGGGAGGTGGAGGCACCTGCTGCCTTACGCTGCTTGGCTAAAAGACTTGGGGATTTGGGTTTCTTGGATTCCCCCTTTCCCTTCTCTGAAGCTCTCTGAGGCAGAGCCAGGGCTTTGGGTGATAGGGGCTTCCGGGACAGCCTGGCCTGGCCACTTGCAGAAGACGACACCCAGGTGTACTTGGTGGTCTTAGGGACTGCGATGGATAGACTGAGCCTACGGGGAACCTTCTTGATAGGGGCAGAGGCTCTTCTACTAGGGAGCCCAGGATGGGAGACTGGGATGGGGGAAGAGGTGATGAGTTTGTCTGGGGGCTGGGCCTCTGTTCTGGCCTGGCTGGGCCCAGCTCCTCCTGGCTGATGGCGGTTCACCCAAGTGAACTTGGAGTGTCTCTGGGGAGAGGATGTTGTCTGGGGCTGGGCTGGTGTGGAATTGGACATGGGACTTAGTTGGGGTCCTTGTAGGGCACTAGGGGAGGCAGAGAGAGGGGGTGAAAGAAGTAGAGGTGGGTCCGTATCGCTAGGGATGAGGTTGCCGGTGGTTGCCTTGACAGTATGTTTACCTCCTGTGCTGGTTTTCTCAGAGTGACGAGGTCTGATATGCAGCTGAGCAGTGCTCTGGACCATGGTGGTAGTAACAGTAGATTTGTCTGAGACAGGGACACTTGTCAATTCTGTATTATTTTCTCCAGGGGCAGTGGCTTTCACAGGCAGTCCCATGCCCTTCTCTTCAATGGTGGGCTGAAACTCATATTTAGTCTCTCTCTGCTGGTCGTCTGGAGGTCCAGGCCCTGTTAGCCCAGAGAGTCCCAGCCAAGCGTCACCCCCAGGTCCTGTTCTCCTTCTGCCTGATTCAGTCTCTGACTCTATAGCTGTGGCTCCACTGCCTGTCACAGTTCTTCTCACTCCCCCTGTGAGTGCATACTGCTGGCCCCTTGGCCCTGTTAGATCCCCAGACGTAGCATATTTTGTTCTATCCTTCTCTCTTCTAGCCAGGTTATTGCTGTGGCTGAGCTGTGAGGTGCCTCTAGCATTAAGGGACAGCAAGCCAGTAGAGGAGTTGGGTTCTGCAGAAACTAACGGCTGCTCTAAAGGGTGCTTGGCAGTCTGTATAGTAGGTCTACTTTGCTGGGCTGAGCTGCTCTTGTTATTGAGGGAGTAGGTCTTCCTCCAGTGTTCCGCGGACTGGGGGGGGTAAGGCCCACTCCGGGAGGGGAATGTGGGGATGAAAGATGAGCTGTGACCCCTGCCTCGTGGCGGTGGCCTCGCTGGGTGCCACTGCCGGCCAGAAGTAGAAGGGACATCACCATGGACACTCTTGTGGTTGTTGATGAGACCTGTTAGATGACAGAACGAGGTTAAGAGGTAGCTGGCAAATGTGGTAAATTCAAGTTACCTCCTGTGTGAATCTAGCTAGCCTCTACGTTCGGTCGTCCAGATGTATAGGCAATAATATAGTTAGTAACCTACGCGCCTGCTAGCGATAGCCAGCTAGCTAGGCATAAACAGATAACGTATTGGTTCGCAAAGACAACACAGCATTCATAAGTCTCAAATTGAATAGTTCAGTATCAGCTAGTTATTAAATATAATACACCAGATATGTTCACTGTACTGTAAACCACCAACTTACTTTGCAACAGATCGATTTGCCTTTTCAGCGCGTCTCTCTCCATGTTTACGTCCGAAGCTCAAATCGTCATCATGTAGCGCCACGAATATGTGTATTGCCGCGTTCAAAACAACTGGGAACTCGGAAAAAACTATCTCCGACTTTGGAAATTCGATTTGAACGGTCATCAAACTTGGAATTTCAACTCGGGAACTCTGGCCTCTTTCCAGAGCTACGGCTTTCGGACCCAAAGATCACTGGCGTGATGATTTTTGTCTCGTATTTTTCCGAGTTCCCAGTTGTTATGAACGGAGCATATGAAGACACAACAGTGAAACGAAAGAGGAAGTGAAGTGACTCGCTAGATACCGAACAAATCTTGCCTACTCTCGTAAGAAGATTTACATTACAACTTACAAGGTAAACAATATTGACTAAAATTGTATCTATAGTACAGCATATGACTGAACATACAGCTTGTAGTAATTGGACTGATAGTTATTGCTCAATGCAATGGAGGAAATAAATAGCTGCGATCGAAGTTGGCTTGCACTTTGCTCAGAAGTCGCAGTTGGCAGCTGGCTTTCACTTTCTACGTGTGGTCTAATGCTGGTGTTATAATGGACTCTCTACGTGTGGTCTAATGCTGGTGTTATAATGGACTCTCTACGTGTGGTCTAATGCTGGTGTTATAATGGACTCTCTACGTGTGGTCTAATGCTGGTGTTATAATGGACTCTCTACGTGTGGTCTAATGCTGGTGTTATAATGGACTCTCTACGTGTGGTCTAATGCTGGTGTTATAATGGACTCTCTACGTGTGGTCTAATGCTGGTGTTATAATGGACTCTCTACGTGTGGTCTAATGCTGGTGTTATAATGGACTCTCTACGTGTGGTCTAATGCTGGTGTTATAATGGACTTTCTACGTGTGGTCTAATGCTGGTGTTATAATGGACTTTCTGTGGTGTGAGTAAGTTTACGTATGTGTTTATATAAGTACAGTGCATTCGGAAAGTATTCAGACCCCTTCCCTTTTCCACATTGTTACGTTACAGCCTTATTCTCAATGTTTTATCTCCCCCTCAATCTACTCACAATACCTCATAATGATGAAGCAAAAACTGGTTTTTAGAAATGTTTTGCAAATGCATATAAAAAAATCAACAACATAAATATGACATTTACATAAGTGTTCAGAACCTTTACTCTGTACTTTGTTGAAGCACCTTTGGCAGTGATTACAGTCTCGAGTCTTCTTGGGTATGAAGCTACAAGCTTGGCACACCTGTATTTGGGGAGTTTCCCCCATTCTTCTCTGAAGATTTCCTCAAGCTCTGTCAGATTGGATGGGGAGTGTCGCTGCACAGCTATTTTCAGGTCCCCAGAGATGTTAGATCGTGTTCAACTCTGGGCTCTGGCTGGGCCACTCAAGGACATTCAGAAACTCGTCCCGAAGTCACTCCTGTGTTGTCTTGGCTGTGTGCTTAGGTTCGTTGTCCTGTTGGAAGGTGAACCTTCACCCCAGTCTGAGGTCCTGAGTGCTCTGGAGCAGGTTTTCAGATTGCTCTGTTAATCTTTCCCTTGATCCTGACTAGTCTCCCAGTTCCTGCCACTGAAAAACATCCCCACAGCACAATGGCAAATTCCAAGCAGGCTGTCATGTACCTTTTACTGAGGAGTGGCTTCCGTCTTGCCACTCTACCATAAAGTCCTGATTGGTGGAGTGCTGCAGAGATGGTTGTCCCTCTGGAACCTTCTCCTATCTCCACAGAGGAACTCTGGCGCTCTGTCAAAGTGCCTAGGCCCTTCTCCCCCGACTGTTCAGTTTGGCCGGGCAGCCAGCTCTAGGAAGAGTCTTGGTGGTTCCAAACTTCTTCCATTTAAGAATGATGGAGGCCACTGTGTTCTTGGGGATCTTCAATGCTGCAGACATTTTTTGGTACCCTTCTCCAGATCTGTGCCTCGACACAATCCTGTTTCGGTGATCTACAGACAATTCCTTCAGCCTCATGGCTTGTTTTTTTCTCTGACATGCACTGTCAACTGTAGGACCTTATATATAGACATGCGTGTGCCTTTCCAAATCATGTCCAATCAACTGAATTTACAACAGGTGGACTCCAATCCAGTTGTAGAAACATCCCAAGGATGATCACTGGAAACAGGATGTGAGGACAGACGCTGGGAGACGAGAAGCAAGTACAGGGACATTTAATAAACAACATGAAACCGAACATGGATCTGGACAGGGAAAACAGAAACAACAATAATGCTGACACGGGGAACAAACTGAGAAACAGAAAGATCTAGACAGGGCAATCAACAAATTGACAGAGTCCAATGAGCGCTGATGCGCGTAATGATTGGCAGCTCGGCGCCCTTGAGCACCAGAGAGGGGGAGCGGGAGCAGGCGTGACACAGGATGCATCCAGTCTTCATTTGGAGTCTCATAGCAAAGGGTCTGAATACTTATGCAAATGAGGTATTTCTGTTTTCGTTTTGTCATTATGGGGTATTGTGTGTATATTGAAGAGGAACACATGTAATACATTTTATTATAAGGCTGTAACTTAACAAAATATGGAAAAAGTGAAGGGATCTGAATACTTTATGAATGCACTGTGTGTGTGTGTGTGTGTGTGTGTGTGTGTGTGTGTGGTGTGTGTGTGTGTGTGTGCGTGTGTGCTGTATCTGTGTGTAACAGCATGCGGAACATCCTATGCCTTGTACAGTCATTAAAAACAAAATATACATCTTCACATGTTATGGCCATTTCTATTCAAACCCTATTTCTTCCCTGCATCAGCCATGGACACATGTGATGTGAAGATGTACTACATCATCATAGAGAAACCTGGGTTACCCACGTTGCTCATCAATGCTGGCCACATCTGTTACATCCAGGAGAGCATGTACATGTCAAGGCTTAGCAGATCTGAATGTCTGCAGGAATTGCCTGTCTTCTGTATGGGCTCCAGTTATGACAGGTTCCTGAAGGTAAACCACCTAAAATCAGTGACTGCTAAGGAGGCAGAGCTGCTGCAAGCCCTAGGAGACGACTCCGAGAGACTGAAGTGGTATTTAGAGAGGGATGCTTTGGCTACAGCCCTGGGTTTAACTAAGGATACACCTGTCACTGTGGAGTTGGATGGGAAGTGGCTGCAGGGAATTGTACGGTACGTCGGAAGGTTGACAGAGCCAAAGTCCACAGACCCCATCGTAGGAACCTTCTTTGGCATCGAACTACAGGTAGCATTTGCAAATTGTGTATGTTCATACATGTATTATTCTGTTGGAAATGTGTTATTCTACATATCACATGGATATCTACCGGGTTATTCATATGTCCTCTGAATTCCTCATAGGGAGAAGACAAAGGAAAGGGACCATCAGATGGGACATATCTGTCAAAAACCCTATTCCCCTGCAAGAAAGACTGTGGGATTTTTGCTCCATTTTCCAGAGTGAAACCCATGTTTTCCAAACCCAAATTGGTGTCCAAGTGTCTGACCTTTCCAGCAGCCCAGCTGGCCGCGCAACCGTCGTCCCAACAGGCCCACCATCAGCCCCTCTCCACCGGAGACAGAGTCACCTTCTTCATGGACGAGGACATCCTCCATGGGATGGTGATGGATCTGGAGGAGAAGGACGGCAGGACCTTAGTCATCATCTCTACTGTGAGTGCAGAATGATTGGCCGATAGAGCTGTGAGATGTGGCCTATAGCAGGGGAGTATTTGGCTTTTGGGATGTGACGGGTGTGTTTCCTGTGTTTGCAGGACCGGGATGAGAAGATCACCCTACCGCTGGACAGCGTCATCAAAGGGGAACTGCTTCAACAGGGTGTGTGTGTTTGTGTGTCTGTCTGAGCATAATTGTAATAAACCGTGCGCAAATATATTTTTTGATGCCATTGTTTGGGTTTTTGTGTTGAACGCAGAGCCTGAGCCTATGGAGACTGATAAGGCCGTTATGTCTATGGAGGAGGTTCACCCCTTGGGGCTTGGTGTTGACTCTCTAGTGGAGGTGACTCTGGCTATAGGACCTGGCTATGGAACCATCCGCTGGATAGGCACTTTGCCTGGGCAGAAAGGAACCTACGCTGGACTGGAGCTGGTACACTGTCTCAACACTGGCCTCTAATGTTCACATGATGCACTGCATGGACCCTGTCTTGGGCTGGAGAGCAATTCATTGTTCTGTTTAATCTCAAACGTCAACTACTCTTCACTCGCTCTCTGTCTCTCTCTCTCTGTCTGTCTCTATGTCCCTGTCTCCCTGTCTCTCTCTCTATGTCTCTGTCACTCCCTCTAGGAGGATGGGTACACTGGGGTTAGTAATGGTACCTTTAAAGACCATCGGTTCTTCAGATGTCTTCCTAGACAAGGTCTCTTCGTCAAGCTTCTATCCTGCCGGCCTGACTCCCGCTTCCAGGGGGCATCAGCCAATGTCCTTCAAGGTGAAAGAAACTGCCTCTTGTAAACAAAGATCATTACAGCCAATCACATAACAAGCATTTTTTTGTTTGCTTGGTTGAGCTTGCCTGACTTAATTAACCAATTCCCACAACTGCAAAAACTGCCCATTAGGCACCCCAGGCAGACTCAAGGATTTCAAATAGTATTTGTACCCAGGTTTGGTCTGTGTGTGACTAGAACTCTTTCACATGTGTGTTTTGTACTCACTCAGAGAGACAGGCGTTGCGCAGCCCTGGGGCGCTCCCCTCCTCCCCCATCGCCTCTGACCAGGTCGAGAGGATGCTGATTGGTCGAATGAAGGGGATCCAGGGCCATATAAACTCTTGCTACATGGACTCGGCCCTCTTCAGGTGAATATGATGAAGATGATGACAATATATATTGTTTATAAAGAGGAAATTAAATGATAGGCACACTAACAGCTCCTCCCTTTCTCCTATAAAACACACTCTCGCTCTGTTTCACTCTCGCTCTGTCTCACACTCGCTCTGTCTCACTCTCGCTCTGTCTCACTCTCGCTCTCTCACTCTCGCTCTGTCTCTCTCGCTCTGTCTCTCTCGCTCTGTCTCACTCGCTCTGTCTCACTCGCTCTCTCTCTCTCGCTCTGTCTCTCTCGCTCTGTCTCTCTCGCTCTGTCTCTCTCGCTCGCTCTCTCTCACTCGCTCTCACTCGCTCTCACTCGCTCTCACTCGCTCTGTCTCTCATACGCTCTGTCTCTCTCTCTCACTCGCTCTGTCTCTCTCTCTCTGTCTCTCTCACTCGCTCTGTCTCTCTCTCACTCGCTCTGTCTCTCTCTTTCTGTCTCTCTCTCGCTCTCGCTCTGACTCACTCGCTCTGACTCACTCGCTCTCTCTCACTCACTCGCTCTGTCTCTCTCTCGCTCTGTCTCTCTCTCGCTCTGTCTCTCTCTCGCTCTGTCTCACTCGCTTTCTGTCTCACTCTCTCTGTCTCACTCTCGCTCTGTCTCACTCGCTCTGTCTCACTCACTCTGTCTCACTCGCTCTGTCTCACTCGCTCTGTCTCACTCGCTCTGTCTCACTCTCTCTGTCTCACTCTTTCTGTCTCACTCACTCTGTCTCACTCGCTCTGTCTCACTCGCTCTGTCTCACTCTCTCTGTCTCACTCTTTCTGTCTCACTCTCGCTCTGTCTCTCTCGCTCTGTCTCTCTCGCTCTGTCTCTCTCGCTCTGTCTCACTCGCTCTGTCTCACTCGCTCTGTCTCACTCTCTCTGTCTCACTCTTTCTGTCTCACTCTCGCTCTGTCTCTCTCGCTCTGTCTCTCTCGCTCTGTCTCACTCGCTCTGTCTCACTCGCTCTGTCTCACTCGCTCTCTCTCGCTCACTCACTCTCGCTCTGTCTCACTCTCGCTCTGTCTCTCTCTCGCTCTGTCTCTCTCGCTCTGTCTCGCTCTGTCTCACTCGCTCTGTCTCGCTCTGTCTCACTCTCTCTGTCTCGCTCTGTCTCACTCTCGCTCTGTCTCTCTCGCTCTGTCTGTCTCACTCTGTCTCACTCTCGCTCTGTCTCACTCTCTCTCTGTCTCACTCTTTCTGTCTCACTCTTTCTGTCTCACTCTTTCTGTCTCACTCTTTCTGTCTCACTCTCGCTCTCTCGCTCTGTCTCACTCGCTCTGTCTCTCTCCCTCTGTCTCACTCGCTCTGTCTCGCTCACTCTGTCTCTCATTCACTCTGTCTCACTCGCTCTGTCTCATTCGCTCTCTCTCTCTCTCTCACTTGCTCTCGCTCGCTCTGTCTCGCTCGCTCTGTCTCACTCGCTCTGTCTCACTCGCTCTGTCTCTCTCTCGCTCTATCTCTCTCTCGCTCTCTCATTCGCTCTGTCTCACTCGCTCTGTCTCACTCGGTCTCTCTCTCGCTCTATCTCTCTCTCGCTCTCTCATTCGCTCTGTCTCACTCGCTCTGTCTCACTCGCTCTCTCTCTCGCTCTGTCTCTCAATTCAATTCAATTCAAGGGCTTTATTGGCATGGGAAACATGTGTTAACATTGCCAAAGCAAGTGAGGTAGACAACATACAAAGTGAATATATAAAGTGAAAAACAACAAAAATTAACAGTAAACATTACACATACAGAAGTTTCAAAACAGTAAAGACATTACAAATGTCATATTATATATATATACAGTGTTCTAACAATGTACAAATGGCTAAAGGACACAAGATAAAATAAATAAGCATAAATATGGGTTGTATTTACAATGGTGTTTGTTCTTCACTGGTTGCCCTTTTCTCGTGGCAACAGGTCACAAATCTTGCTGCTGTGATGGCACACTGTGGAATTTCACCCAGTAGATATGGGAGTTTTTCAAAATTGGATTTGTTTTCGAATTCTTTGTGGATCTGTGTAATCTGAGGGAAATATGTCTCTTTAATATGGTCATACATTGGGCAGGAGGTTAGGAAGTGCAGCTCAGTTTCCACCTCATTTTGTGGGCAGTGAGCACATAGCCTGTCTTCTCTTGAGAGCCATGTCTGCCTACGGCAGCCTTTCTCAATAGCAAGGCTATGCTCACTGAGTCTGTACATAGTCAAGGCTTTCCTTAATTTTGGGTCAGTCACAGTGGTCAGGTATTCTGCCGCTGTGTACTCTCTGTGTAGGGCCAAATAGCATTCTAGTTTGCTCTGTTTTTTTGTTAATTCTTTCCAATGTGTTAAGTAGTTATCTTTATGTTTTCTCATGATTTGGTTGGGTCTAATTGTGCTGCTGTCTTGGGGCTCTGTAGTGTGTGTTTGTGTTTGTGAACAGAGCCCCAGGACCAGCTTGCTTAGGGGACTCTTCTCCAGGTTCATCTCTCTGTAGGTGATGGCTTTGTTATGAAAGGTTTGTGAATCGCTTCCTTTTAGGTGGTTGTAGAATTTAGCAGCTCTTTTCTGGATTTTGTGTGCTCTAGGGCAACAGTGTCTAGATGGAATTTGTATTTGTGGTCCTGGTGACTGGACCTTTTTTGGAACACAATCTGTGCATAAGATCTAGGTGCTGCTGTAGGCCCTCCTTGGTTGGTGACAGAAGCACCAGATCATCAGCAAACAGCAGACATTTGACTTCGGATTCTAGCAGGGGGAGGCCGGGTGCTGCAGACTTTTCTAGTGCCCGCGCCAATTCGTTGATATATATGTTGAAGAGGGTGGGGCTTAAGCTGCATCCCTGTCTAACCCCACGACCCTGTGTGAAGAAATGTGTGTGTTTTTTGCCAATTTTAACCACACACTTGTTGTTTGTGTACATGGATTTTATAATGTCGTATGTTTTACCCCCAACACCACTTTCCATCAGTTTGTATAGCAGACCCTCATGCCAGATTGAGTCGAAGGCTTTTTTGAAATCAACAAAGCATGAGAAGACTTTGCCTTTGTTTTGGTTTGTTTGGTTGTCAATTAGGGTGTGCAGGGTAAATACATGGTCTGTTGTACGGTAATTTGGTAAAAAGCCAATTTGACATTTGCTCAGTACATTGTTTTCATTAAGGAAATGTACGAGTCTGCTGTTAATAATAATGCAGAGGATTTTCCCAAGGTTACTGTTGACACATATTCCACGGTAGTTATTGGGGTCAAATTTGTCTCCACTTTTGTGGATTGGGGTGATCAGTCCTTGGTTCCAAATATTGGGGAAGATGCCAGAGCTAAGTATGATGTTAAAGAGTTTTAGTATAACCAATTGGAATTTGTTGTCTGTATATTTGATCATTTCATTGAGGATACCATCAACACCACAGGCCTTTTTGGGTTGGAGGGTTTTTATTTTGTCCTGTAACTCTTTCAATGTAATTGGAGAATCCAGTGGGTTCTGGTAGTCTTTAATAGTTGATTCTAAGATCTGTGTTTGATCATGTATATGTTTTTGCTCTTTATTCTTTGTTATAGAGCCAAAAAGATTGGAGAAGTGGTTTACCCATACATCTCCATTTTGGATAGATAATTCTTTGTGTTGTTGTTTGTTTAGTGTTTTCCAATTTTCCCAGAAGTGGTTAGAGTCTATGGATTCTTCAATTGCATTGAGCTGATTTCTGACGTGCTGTTCCTTCTTTTTCCGTAGTGTATTTCTGTATTGTTTTAGTGATTCACCATAGTGAAGGCGTAGACTCAGGTTTTCCGGGTCTCTATGTTTTTAGTTAGACAGGTTTCTCAATTTCTTTCTTAGATTTTTGCATTCTTCATCAAACCATTTGTCATTATTGTTAATTTTCTTCGGTTTTCTATTTGTGATTTTTAGATTTGATAGGGAAGCTGAGAGGTCAAATATACTGTTAAGATTTTCTACTGCCAAGTTTACACCTTCACTATTACAGTGGAACGTTTTACCCAGGAAATTGTCTAAAAGGGATTGAATTTGTTGTTGCCTAATTGTTTTTTGGTAGGTTTCCAAACTGCATTCCTTCCATCTATAGCATTTCTTAATGTTACTCAGTTCCTTTGGCTTTGATGCCTCATGATTGAGTATTGCTCTGTTTAAGTAGACTGTGATTTTGCTGTGGTCTGATAGGGGTGTCAGTGGGCTGACTGTGAACGCTCTGAGAGACTCTGGGTTGAGGTCAGTGATAAAGTAGTCTACAGTACTACTGCCAAGAGATGAGCTATAGGTGTACCTACCATAGGAGTCCCCTCGAAGCCTACCGTTGACTATGTTCATACCCAGCGTGCGACAGAGCTGCAGGAGTTGTGACCCGTTTTTGTTGGTTATGTTGTCATAGTTGTGCCTAGGGGGGCATATGTTGGAGGGAATGCTGTCACCTCCAGGCAGGTGTTTGTCCCCCTGTGTGCTGAGGGTGTCAGGTTCTTGTCCGGTTCTGGCATTTAGGTCGCCACAGACTAGTACATGTCCCTGGGCCTGGAAATGATTGATTTCCCCCTCCAGGATGGAGAAGCTGTCTTCATTAAAATATGGGGATTCTAGTGGGGGGATATAGGTAGCACACAGGAGGACATTTTTCTCTGTTAGGATAATTTCTTTTTGAATTTCTAGCCAAATGTAGAATGTTCCTGTTTTGATTAATTTAATGGAGTGAGTTAGGTCTGCTCTATACCAAATTAGCATACCCCCTGAGTCCCTTCCCTGTTTCACACCTGGTAGTTTGGTGGATGGGACTACCAGCTCTCTGTAACCTAGAGGGCAACCAGTGGGTCCATCTCCTCTATACCAGGTTTCTTGCAGGATGACAATGTCTGTATTACCGATTTCTTTGGTGAAGTGTCTCTCTCACTCTCTGTCTCGCGCTCTCTCTCGCTCTCTCTTGCTCTCTGTCTTGCTCTCTGTCTCTCTCACTCGCACTGTCTCGCTCTCTGTCTCTCTCACTTGCACTGTCTCGCTCTCTGTCTCTCT
Source organism: Oncorhynchus kisutch (assembly GCF_002021735.2). Taxonomy (NCBI): domain Eukaryota; kingdom Metazoa; phylum Chordata; class Actinopteri; order Salmoniformes; family Salmonidae; genus Oncorhynchus; species Oncorhynchus kisutch. Next base: position 17,247,412 of record NC_034186.2, on the reverse strand, counting down.
CACTTGCTCTGTCTCTCTCTCTTTCTTTGTCTCTGTCTCTCTCTGTCTCGCTCTCTGTCTCTCTCTGTCTCGCTTTCGCTCTGTCTCGCTCTCTCACTCGCTCTGTCTCGCTCTCTCGCTCTCTGTCTGTCTCTCTCACTCTCTCTATATCTCTCTCTCTCTCCAGTCTGTTCTCCTGTTCCTCAGTATTGGACTCCCTGCTGTTTAAGTCAACAGAGCCTAGGGATGCCCCCATCCAGAGTACCCTGCTACATGACATCGTCAACCCGCTCCGCAGGTCAGCCAGTGTGTGTGTGTGTGTGTGTGTGTGTGTGTGTGTGTGCTTAGGAGGTGTAGTAATTGTAGGCTTGGGGGTGCTAATACATGTGGTGCATGTGTGTATTGATGTCTACGTGCAGTGAAGGTTTTGTGGAAGGGAGACACATTATGAAGCTTCGTCAGCAGCTGCAGGAGCTTGGATACTGCCACACATTCACCACAGAGGAGAAAGGTGAACAAACATCTGCCTTACTGCTATAGGCTTTCTAACAGGACAGTCGCAACTGTAAATGAACTAGACTTAATAGGGTGATTTCTGAAAGGACTGAGTGTGTCTGTGTGTGGTTGTGTTCTTGTTCTTGTTCAGATCCAGAAGAGTTTCTTACCCTCATTATGCACCATATTTTCTGTCTGGATCCTCTCCTCAAACTGTAAGAATACCTTACTCTAATCTATGTTCTATTTGAATTGTAATGTAGCTTTGCACTACACCAATGTAATACATACTTGATTACCAGACTTGACCTGGTTATAAAGAAATCTAAAGACTACACCTGTTTATAAAGAAATCTAAAAGACTAGACCTGTTAATAAAGAAATCTAAAAGACTAGACCTGCTAATAAAGAAATCTAAAAGACTAGACCTGCTAATAAAGAAATCTAAAAGACTAGACCTGTTAATAAAGAAATCTAAAAGACTAGACCTGTTTATAAAGAAATCTAAAGACTAGACCTGTTTATAAAGAAATCTAAAGACTAGACCTGTTTATAAAGAAATCTAAAGACTAGACCTGTTTATAAAGAAATCTAAAGACTAGACCTGTTAATAAAGAAATCTAAAAGACTAGACCTGTTAATAAAGAAATCTAAAGACTAGACCTGTTAATAAAGAAATCTAAAGACTAGACCTGTTAATAAATAAATCTAAAGACTACACCTGTTTATAAAGAAATCTAAAAGACTAGACCTGTTAATAAAGAAATCTAAAGACTAGACCTGTTAATAAAGAAATCTAAAGACTAGACCTGTTAATAAAGAAATCTAAAGACTACACCTGTTTATAAAGAAATCTAAAGACTAGACCTGTTAATAAAGAAATCTAAAGACTAGACCTGTTAATAAAGAAAACTAAAAGACTAGACCTGGTTATAAAGAAATCTAAAAGACTAGACCTGGTTATAAAGAAATCTAAAGACTAGACCTGTTAATAAAGAAATCTAAAGACTACACCTGTTTATAAAGACATCTAAAGACTAGACCTGTTAATAAAGACATCTAAAGACTAGACCTGGTTATAAAGACATCTAAAGACTAGACCTGGTTATAAAGACATCTAAAGACTAGACCTGATTATAAAGACATCTAAAGACTAGACCTGGTTATAAAGAAATCTAAAGACTAGACCTGGTTATAAAGACATCTAAAAGACTAGACCTGTTAATAAAGAAATCTAAAGACTAGACCTGGTTATAAAGACATCTAAAGACCAGACCTGTTGTCTCCAGGTCAGCAGGGGGAAAGGTCCAGGACAGTTACTGTTATCAAATCTTCCTGGATAACAACCACAGCCTGGTTCTGCCTACTGTCCAACACCTGCTGGAACACTCCTTCCACAGCGCAGGACTCAAACTGGCAGAGGTAGGGGTGTGTGGGTGGGTTTGTGTGGGTGGGTTGGTGTGTGTGGGTGGGTGGGTTTGTGTAGGTGCACAGTGCTCGCTCACTATGCTCGTTCTCATTTATCTGAAATTCCTGTAGATGGCGCTGTTTGATAAGTATTCTGCTACAACTGAACTAATGTGTGTTTATGACTACTAGACTATACAACGGTCTCCAGATTGGTAGTCTACTGTAGTCAGTGGTTGTGTAGTGACTGTATGTCTCTTCCTCTCCTTCTAGGTGCCGTCTTGTCTGATCCTCCAGATGCCTCGCTTTGGGAAGAAGTTCAAGATGTTTCAGAAGATTATCCCTTCACTGGAGCTGGACATTACTGACCTCCTCTCTGAAGGTAGTTCACACACCACACACACCACACACACACACACACACACACACATTGCCACTCAAGGATACACCATATATCTGTGCAGAGATGTGACGTGGTGTGTGTTCAGGTCCCCAGCAGTGTGTGTTGTGTGGTCAGCTGGCATATGAGGAGTGTGTGGACTGCTTCAGAGACCCAGTCTTCAGCAGGACAGGATTTAAAGTGTTCTGCAGGACCTGCTCCTCTCAGGTAGGGCGTAAGGACAGACTGGCACACTCCACTCTGTGTGTGTACCTGTCATAGTGTTGTGTGTCATTATACGTGTATGAGAACATACTACATTGCAGTCGGAGTACACAGAATCAGTGATCTACAAATCACTTTGAATCCCAAAGAATTACTCTATTTGATTAGGAGTAGTGATTCTGCACCTCTGTCTCCTTCTCCAGGTGCACTCTCACCCCGAGCGGCTGTCCCACAGCCCCTCCCCCCTGCAGCTCCCTGAGGGTTACCCTGCCCCCACTACCCTCCGACCCCCGCCCCCTGCCCCACCCAGAGAGAGACTGGAGCTGTTTGCAGTGCTGTGCATAGAGACCAGTCACTATGTCTCCTTCATCAAACATGGACCAAACAGCACAGACTGGATCTTCTTTGACAGCATGGCTGACAGACATGGTGAGGTTGTGTGGAATATGCTGTGGCTGAAAACCATCCTTGTTTCCTCCATTCCTTTCAAACCTCATTGGAGGTCAGAAGGAAGCACCTTGGGTCCTTTCCTCCAATACGCATTGAGAGGAATAGAGGAAACAAGGATGGCGGAAGCAAGGATTTGACGGCTAGTAATGTTTTCAGACACCAACAGTGGGTTTGAATTTTCTCTGTCTTGGTCTCATTCTCTGTCTCATTCTCTGTCTCATTCTGTCTTTGTCTCATTCTGTCTTTGTCTTATTCTCTCTCATTCTCTTTCATTCTCTCTCTCTGTCTCATTCTCTGTCTTTGTCTCATTCTCTGTCTCATTTTCTGTCTCATTCTGTCTCTGTCTCATTCTCTGACTTTGTCTTATTCTCTGTCTCATTCTCTCTCTGTCTCATTCTCTCTCTCTGTCTCATTCTATCTCTCTGTCTCATTATCAATTCAATTCAAGGGGCTTTATTGGCATGGGAAATGTGTTAACATTGCCAAAGCAAGTGAGGTAGATAATATACAAAAGTGAAATAAACAATAAAAATTAACATTTCTCTCTCTCATTCTCTCTCTCTGTCTCATTCTCTGTCTCTCATTCTCTCTCTCTGTCTCATTCTCTGTCTCATTCTCTGTCTCTCATTCTCTCTCTCTCTGTCTCATTCTCTCTCTCTCATACTCTCTCTGTCTCATTTTCTCTCTCTCTCTCTCTCTTTCTGTCTCATTCTCTGTCTCATTCTCTCTCTCTCATTCTCTGTCTCATTCTCTCTCTCATTCTCTCTCTCTTTCTGTCTCATTCTCTGTCTCATTCTCTCTCTCTCATTCTCTGTCTCATTCTCTCTCTCATTCTCTCTCTCTGTCTCATTCTCTGTCTCTCATACTCTGTCTCTGTCTCATTTTCTCTCTCTCTCTCATTTTCTCTCTCTCTCTCTGTCCCATTCTCTCATTCTCTGTCTCATTCTCTGTCTCTGTCTCATTCTCTCTCTCTCATTCTCTGTCTCATTCTCTGTCTTTCTCTCTCTTTCTGTGTGTGTTTCAGGAGAGAGGGATGGCTTCAACATTCCCCAGGTGGAGGCATGTCCAGAGGTTGGCATGTACCTGGTCATGTCACCCGCCGAGCTGGCCAACCAGGTGCCTAGGGACATGAAGGGTGTGGCTAAGCGTCTGTTCTGTGATGCCTACATGTACCTGTACCAGAGTACCAGCATCAGCCTCTACCGCTGACAGAAGGCGGGACCACATGGGTAATTCCACACCTCAAATTTGAGCGTTGTACAACTATTGTACTACTTGTCTGTAAGTAAAAATGGATGGGACCTCTGTTCACTGCTTATACTGTCCAAATGGCCCAAATGTTATAGTGCCTTGTGATGTGTGTGTGTGTGATATATATGTGTTTGGACAAACCTACTCATTCAAGGGTTTTTATTTTTTATGTTCTACATTGTAGAGTAATAGTGAAGACAATAAAATAACACATGGAATCATGTAGTAACCAAAAAAGTGTAGTAACCCAAAAAAAAAAATATATATATATTTTAGATTCTTCAAAGTAGCCACCCTTTGCCTTGATGAAAGCATTCACCTGGAATGCTTTTCCAACAGTCTTAAAGGAGTTCCCTGCTTTTCCCTCACTCGGTCCAACTCATCCCAAACCATCTCAATTGGTTTGAGGTCAGGTGATTGTGGAGGCCAGGTCATCTGATGCAGCACTCATCATTCTCCTTCTTGGTCAAATATCCCTTACACAGCCTGGAAGTGTGTTGGGTTATTGTCCTGTTGAAAAACAAATGATAGTCCCACTAAGCGCAAACCAGATGGGATGGCGTATCGCTGCAGAATGATGTGGTAGCCATGCTGGTTAAGTGTGCCTTGAATTCTAAATAAATCACAGACAGTATCACCAGCAAAGCACCATCACACCTCCTCCACGGTGGGAACCACACATGCGGAGATCATCTATTCACCTACTCTGCGTCTCACAAAGACACGGCGGTTGGAATCAAAAATCTCAAATTTGGACTCATCAAACCAAAGGACAGATTTCCACTGGTTTAATGTTCATTGCTTATGTTTCTTGGCCTGAGCAAGTCTCTTCTTATTATTTGTGTCCTTTAGTAGTGGTTTCTTTGCAGTAATTCGACCATGATGGCCTGAGTCACGTAGTCTCCTCTGAACAGTTGATGTTGAGATGTGTCTGTTACTTGAACTCTGTGAAGCATTTATTTGGGCTGCAATCTGAGGTGCTGTTAACTCTAATGAGCTCCCTGTGGCGGTCCTCATGAGAGCCAGTTTCATCATAGCGCTTGACGGTTTTTGCGACTGCACTTGAAGAAACTTTCAAAGTTCTTGACATTTTCCACATTGACTGACCTTCATGTCATGATGGACTGTCATTTCTCTTTGCTTATTTGAGCTGTTCTTGCCATAATATGGACTTGGTCTTTTACCAAATAGTATTATCTTCTGTATACCACCCCTACCTTGTCACAACACAACTGACTGGCTCAAACGCATTAAGAGGGAAAGAAATTCCACAAATGAACTTTTAACAGCTGTTAATTGAAATGCATTCCAGGTGGCTACCTCATAATGCTGGTTGAGAGAATGCCAAGATTGTGCAAAGCTGTCATCAAGGCAAAGGGTGGCTACGTTGAAGAATGTCAAATATATTTAGATTTGTTAACACTTTTTTTTTTACTACATGATTCCATATGTGTTATTTCATAGTTTTGATGTCTTCACTATTATTCTACAGTATAGAACATTGTAAAAAATAAAGAAAAACCCTTGAATGAGTAGGTGTGTCCAAACTTTTGACTGGTGATATATATATAAAAAAATGGAAACGTATGACTTCCATAGGCCTTCTAAAAGCCAAAGATATGTTCACTTTATGTAAAAAGTCTTGGGGTGAATTAGTGCCCTTTTCCTCTTGTAAATGCATCCAAATAATCAGAAAATATATCATGATTTGTACTTTCTGATAAAGTGCCTTATCAAAGTCAAGAATTCCAATGTTTTTCAAATAAATGTGTACCTCACCCCTCTGTACTTTTATTATACTGTGCAATATCATGGGGATCCAGGGTTAATGGATAGGACTACTGATCAGATAGGGAAAGGAGGGTTTCAACTGGCCAGTTAGATGACTTTTGACCTCTTTGTGTTTGTTTTTATTTGCACTGGGTGACTTGTTTTGGATGTAGAATGTTAGACTTGATTCTTTTTTTGACATTACTATTCCAGGGGAGGTTATGCTGTTTATACAATCATTTGTATAATTGTAAATGTAATACTTGGAAGTTGGAATGTATAGGAAGCTATCTTAATATTTACCCCTGACTGTCTTTAAGAACTTGACAATGTGATTATTTGCACTTTACTGACTCTATTTGTTGTTGTTTTACTATAATTTTTAGCACTATGCCTTCGTATTGGTAGCTATGCATATCTTAGAATTATTTCCCTGAGGTTTTCTGATTATTGTAATATTTACAAAAAAGGCTAAAAGGAATGAAATTGAATATTTGCATGTGTACGCTATGAAATGCTACAGTATATACAAGTGTGTTAGTGCAAGTATGTCCTTACTTGTATGTTTGTAGGCCACTGTCCCTTTCACTATCTGAATGGGCACAGAATTATTCTCTCTCATCCCTTTTCTCTTTTCCATCTTTCACTTAGCATCGGGCAGAAAAGGGAGTGCCTCAAAGCTGAATAAATCAACAGTGATAACATCTTCTCACCACTTCATATTCCTAATGTGATCAGAGGGAGATGAGAGAGGGTCAGAGAGAGAGATAGAATCACTTAGAGGTAGGGACAGAGGCTGGGGGGCGGGGGCATTGCTTTTGGAAGGATGTTGGAGCACTTTTCTTTAGGAAGTGGGTTAACTAAGGAGATCATTTGATCTGATAAGCATTAACACAGGAGCAGCATACTATTTAGCCTCAATCTATATGAAATAATAAACATGTTTGTTATATCTCTGTGCTCAAAAGGTTATTCTGAGGTGAGCCTCTGGCGTACGACTGGGCTACATCCCAAATGGCACCCTGTTTCGTATAAAGTGCACTACTTTTGACCAGAGCACTACATACTGTAGGGAATGGGGTGTGATTTGGGATACATCTGGGCTTACACAAGGCAGGTATTGATGTGCAGAAAATCACATCTCTTTGACATTTATAGAGCCAATTTATATGAAATTGCCAATTTTCTAACTTCCCCCTTTTCTACTCTGAGGTCATTATGGTGCAAAATGAAAGAATTCTTCTTTTTTTGTAACTCTTCTGACTGCACTGGCTTCTTCTATGTACTTCCTATTTCCTTGCATTCTCTCTTTTCCTATCTTGGTAAACTTTGATAGACTTGTCTATTAGTTGGCAGCATTTATCTTCGTAGGGCACATGCAAACTCTCCCCCACCCCCCAACCTTCAGAACAAACAGGACAGCATTTGCACTCAAATCCTCAATTCCTGACCTGAAAATTGTTTTCTGTGCCCAATTCAGACTGATCACATGATGGGTCCTGACCCTGGTCAGTGGTGTAAAAATACTTTAGAGTACTAATTAAGTAGTTTTTTACTTGACTATTTATATTTTTGACAACTTTTACTTTTTCTCCAATACATTCCTAAAGAAAACATTGTACTTTCTACCCAAAAGTATTCGTTACATTTTGAATGCTTAGCAGGACTGGAAAATGGTCTAATTCACGCACTTAAAGAGAACTTCCTGGTCATCCCTACTGCCTCTGATCTTGCGGACTCACTAAACACATGCTTTGTTTGTAAATGATGTCTGAATGTTGGAGTGTACCCCTGGCTATCCGTAAATTTAAACAAGAAAGTCATGCCGTCTGGTTTGCTTAATATAAGGAATTTTAAATGATTAATACTTTTACTTTTGATACTTAAGAATATTTTAGCAATTACATTTACTTTTGCTGTATAAGTATATTTAAAACCAAATATGTTTTTACTTTTACTCAAGTAGGATTTTACTGTGTGACTTTTCACTTTTACATGAGTCATTTTCTATTAAGGTATCTTTACTTTTACTCAAGTATGACATTTGGGTACTTTTTATACCACTGGATGTGGCTGACCCTGAGCAAGTAGTTAGTACAGTAGGTGAATGAACCCTCTGATGCTATTGAGTTCTGACAGGTAAGGCCTTTCTGCTTTCATACAGTTTCTATAGCCTGGTCCCAGATCTGTTTGTGGTATCGCCAACTCCTTTTCACTCATTGACACATCAAACATAAATCAAATCCAATTTTACTGGTCACATACACATGGTTAGCAGATGTTAATGCGAGTGTAGCGAAATGCTTGTGCTTATAGTTCCGACCATGCAGTAATATCTAACAATTAATCTAACACTTTCACAACAACTACCTTATACACACAAGTGTAAAGGAATGAGTAAGAATATCTACATAAAAATATATGGATGAGCGATGGCCGAACGGCATAGGCAAGATATGAGATGTGTAATGTAGGGTACGTAAACATTATATAAAGTGGCATTGTTTAAAGTGGCTACTGATACATTTATTACATCCAATTATAAATTATTAAAGTGGCTAGAGATTTGAGTCTGTGTGTTTGTTGGCAGCAGCCACTCAATGTTAGTGATGGCTGTTTACAGTCTGATGGCCTTGAGAAAGAGGCCATCAGGAGTCTCTCGGTCCCCGCTTTGATGCACCTGTACTGACCTCGCCTTCTGGATGATAGTGGGGTGAACAGGCAGTGGCTCGGGTGGTTGATGTCCTTGATGATCTTTTTGGCCTTCCTGTGACATCGGGTGGTGTAGGTGTCCTGGAGGCCAGGTAGTTTGCCCCCGGTAATGCGTTGTGCATACCTCACTACCCTCTGGAGAGCCTTACGGTTGTGGGCGGAGCAGTTGCCGTACCAGCCGGTGATACAGCCCGACAGGATGCTCTTGATTGTGCATCTGTAAAAGTTTGTGAGTGTTTTTGGTGACAAGACAAATTTATTCAGCCTCCTGAGGTTGAAGAGGCACTGCTGCACTGCTGTGCCTTCTTCACCATGCTGTCTGTGTGGTGGACATTTCAGTTTGTCCGTGATGTGTACGCCGAGGAACTTAAAACTTTCCACCTTCTCCACTACTGTCCCGTCGATGTGGATAGGGGGGATGCTCCCTCTGCTGTTTCCTGAAGTCCTAGATCATCTCATTTGTTTTGCTGACGTTGAGTGTGAGGTTATTTTCCTGACACCACACTCTGAGGACCCTAACCTCCTCCCTGTAGGCCGTCTCGTCGTTGTTGGTAATCAAGCCTACCACTGTAGTGTCGTCTGCAAACTTGATGATTGAGTTGGAGGCGTGCATGGCCATGCAGTCATGGGTGAACAGGGAGTACAGGAGAGGGCTGAGAATGCACTCTTTTGGGGTCCCAGTGTTGAGGATCAGCGGGGTGGAGATGTTGTTTCCTACCCTCACCACCTGGGGGCGGCCTGTCAGGAAGTCCAGGACCCAGTTGCATAGGGCGGGTCGAGACCCAGGGTCTCGAGTTTGGAGGGTACTATGGTGTTAAATGCTGAGCTGTAGTCGATGAACAGCATTCTTACATAGGTATTCCTCTTGTCCAGATGGGATAGGGCAGTGTGCAGTGTGATTGCGATTGTTTCATCTATGGACCTATTGGGGCGGTAAGCAAATTGGAGTGGGTCTAGTGTGTCAGGTAGGGTGGAGGTGATATGGTCCTTGACTAGTCTCTCAAAGCACTTCATGATGATGGAAGTGAGTGCTACGGGGCGATATTCATTTAGCTCAGTTACCTTAGCTTTCTTGGGAACAGGAACAACGGTGGCACTCTTGAAGCATGTGGGAACAGCAGCCTGGGATAAGGATTGATTGAATATGTCCGTAAACACACCAGCCAGCTGGTCTGCGCATGCTCTGAGAACGTGGCTAGGGATGCCGTCTGGGCCGGCGGCCTTGCGAGGGTTAACCTGTTTAAATGTTTTACTTACGTTGGCTGCAGTGAAGGAGAATCCGCAGGTTTTGGTAGCGGACCGTGTGGCACTATATTGTCCTCAAAGCGAGCAAAGAAGTTGTCTTGCTCCCAGACAAACTAAACATTGTGGTCCGCAACTGGGCTGGTTTTCCTTTTGTAGTCCATGATTGACTGTAGACCCTGCCACATACCTCTCGTGTCTGAGCCGTTGATTTGCTACTCTACTTTGTCTTTATACTGACGCTTAGCTTGTTTGATGGCCTTGCGGAGGGAATAGCTACACTGTTTGTATTCGGTCATGTTTCCGGTCGCCTTGCCATGATTAAAAGCAGTGGTTTGCGTTTTCAATTTTTTGTGAATGCTGCCATTAATCCACGGTTTCTGGTTGGGGCAGGTTTTTATAGTCGCTGTGGGTACAACATCACCGATGCACTTGCTAATAAACTCGCTCACTGAATCAGTGTATTCATCAATGTTATTGTCTGACGCTATGCGGAACATATCCCAGTCCACGTGATCGAAGCAATCTTGAAGCGTGGAATCCGATTGGTCGGACCAGCGTTGAACAGACCTGAGCATGGCCGTTTCCTATTTTAGTTTCTGTCTAAAGGCCGGGAGCAATAAAATGGAGTCGTGGTCAGATTTTCCGAAAGGAGGGCGGGGGAGGACTTTGTATGCGTCGCAGAGGTTAGAAAAACAATGATCCAGGGTTTTGCCAGGCCAGGTCGCGCATTCGATATGCTGATAAAATTTTGTGAGCTTTGTTTTCAGATTAGCCTTGTTAAAATCTCCAGCTACAATAAATTTGGCCTCAGGATATGTAGTTTCCAGTTTACATAGAGTCCAATGAAGTTCTTTCAGGGCTGCCGATGTGTCTGCTTTTAGGGGGGTTATGATTATAATCGAAGAGAATTCCCTTGGTAGATAATGCGGTTGGCATTTGATTGTCAGGAATTATAGGTCAGGTGAACAAAAGGACTCTGCATGTTATGATCACACCACGTCTCATTAATCATAAGGCATACACCCCCGCCCTTATTCTTACAAGAGAGATGTTTGTTTCTGTCGACGCGATGCGTGAAGTTAACAGTTACATAATGAGTTGGCATGAGAGCAGAAAAATACTGTCACCCAAACTAGATTTATTTATTCTCTTTTCTTCAATCTCTCTCTTAATCTGAGCTCGAACAGGCACTCTTATTAATCAGCCAATCAATAAATCAAATAGGACCTTGTCCGTTTTGACAAACAGTACTAACAGTCTTGAATGAACCAATCTACTCTGGGACGTCATATGTTGTCGTCATATGTCATATGTTGTCGTCATATGGTTTTTGGCAAATGAGGGATGCATCCCAAACGACACCCTATTCCCTACATAGTGCACTACTTTTGACCAGGGCCAAGTCAAAATAAATGCACTATGTAGGGAATAGGGTGCCATTTGGCACAAAACCCAGTTCTCTCCTGCTTCTCTTTGTACAGACGCTGCTCGTCAGGGGCCTGAAGAACTGATACACATAGACACAGAAAGAAAGAGAAAGATGGAGTGATGAAAGGAGGGTGTGAGTCGTGACGGAAGAGGAGATGAAAAGAGGAGATTAGAGAAGGGTATGAGAACTGTAGAGGGAGCTCAAACAGAGAGAGATGTCAGATATGCTATGCCCTCGGAAAATATTCATACTTCTTGACTTATTCCAGATTATGTTGTGTTCCAGCCTGAATTTAAAATGGATTAAAACTTTGTTTTTACTCACCCATCCACACACAATACCTCATAATGACAAGTACAAACATGTTTTTAGACATTTTTGCAAATTTATTGAAAATTAAATACAGAAATATCTCATTTACATAAGTATTTACACCCCTGAGTCAATAGATGTTAGAATCACCTTTGGCAGTGACTACAGAGTTTTTTTTTTCTACCAAATGTGCACATTATTCTTTTTTAAATTCGTTAAGTTAATTGTTGATCATTGCTAGACAGCCATTTTCAAGTTTTGCTATAGATTTCGAACCAAAATTATGTCCAAATGTAACCAGGCCATTCAGGATGATTCAATGCCGTCTTGGTAAGCAACTCCAGTGTTTATTTGACCTTGCGTTTTAGGTTATTGTCCTGCTGAAAGGTGAATATTTCTCCCAGTGTCTTTTGGAAAGCAGACTGAAGCAGGGTTTCCTCTAGCATTTTGCCTGTGCTTCGCTCTATTCTGTTTCTTTTTATCTAAAAAACCTCCCTAGTCCTTGCTAATTACAAGCATACCCATAACATGGTGCGGACACCACCATGCTCCCGAGTGACTGTGTGGTCTAAGACACTGCATCTCAGTGCAAGAGGCGTCACTGCAGTACCTGGTTCGAATCCAGGCTGCATCACATCAGGCTGTGGGAGTCCCATAGAGCGGTTTTGGCCGGGGTAGGCCATCATTGTAAATAAGAATTGGTTCTTAACTGACTTGACTAGTTAAATAAAGGTTCAATAAAAAATAAATGCTTGAAAAAATTAAAGAGTGATACTCATTGATGTATTGTGTTGGATTTGCCCTAAACATAACGCTTTGTATTCAGGACAAAGTTAATTTCTTTCAGTTTTACTTTAATGCCTTATTGCAAACAGGATGATGATGCATGTTTTGGAATATTTTATAGGTTTCCTTCTTTTCACAATCTCGCTGGGGGGGGGGCAGCGTAGCCTAGTGGTTAGAGCGTTGGACTGGTAACCGGAAGGTTGCGAGTTCAAACCCCTGAGCTGACAAGGTACAAATCTGTCATTCTGCCCCTGAACAGGCAGTTAACCCACTGTTCCCAGGCCGTCATTGAAAATAACAATGTGTTCTTAACTGACTTGCCTGGTTAAATAAAGGTAAAAAAATAAATCCTCAGTTTTCTCCTATCACAGCCATTAAACTCTGTAACTGTTTGAAAGTCACCTTTGGCCTCATGGTGAAATCTCTGAACGGTTTCCTTCCTCTCTGGCAACTGAGTTAGGAAAAAAGTGTAATGAAAAACTTCACCATGCTCAAAGGTATATGTAATGTCTGCTTTAAAAAAGGTTTGCCCATCTACCAATAGATGCCCTTTTTTGCTAGGCATTGGAAAACTTCCCTGGTCTTTGTGGTTGAATCTTTGTTTGACATTCACTGCATTTTGACCCCTGAACTTATTTAGGCTTGCCATAACACAGGGGTTGAATACTTATGGACTCAAGACATTTCATTTTTAATTAATTTGTAAATATTTCTAAATAATTCAATGTTGACATTATGGGGAATTGTGTGTAGGCCAGTGACACACATTTTCCATTTAATCCATTTTAAATTCAGGCTGTAACATAGCAAAATGTGGAAAACGTCAAGGGGTGTGAATACTTTCTGAAGGCACTAGACAGCAGTGGAGGCTGCTCAGGGAAGGACGGCTCATATTAATGGTTGGAAGGGAGTCAATGGATACGACATGGAAACAACATGTTTGATACAATTCCATTGACTCCATTCCAGCCATTAATATGAGCCGTCCTCCCCTCAACAGCCTCCACTGGTAGACTGCTATCGGAAGGGAGCGGATGGGAAAACGATCAGGTTTGGATTGCTGTGTGCGTGTGTACATGCGTTGTGTGTGGAAATCACTCAGGAACCCAGAATGGCTCTTTGACCTCATCATTATTTACATTGTGGAGATGGAGGTCGTGCCATTCACGTTCTGGCTATGCTGCTACCGATCAACTGTAAAGGAGAAAAAAATACTAATTGGTTCAAATGTGGTAAACTCATGAACTGATGAGATTATAGAATGTTTTACTAAATGGGGCGGTTTCCCGGACACCAATTAAGCCTGGGCTCATAAGAAATTCCATTGAGTTAGCTTTTTAGTCCTGGACTAGGCTTAAACTGTGTCCTGGAAACCGCCCCTATGTGTCGGTGAAGTGGCGCTCTGGGCGGTGGAGTTTTCAAGGAGGTGGTACTCATAGACAAGTTACTAGCAGTGCAATGTCCAGGATGAGAATGTTCATTTACCGGGAGGGTGGAAATAAGCAGCAGAAGGTGTGTACAAAGTACAGTTGAAGTCAGAAGTTTACATACACTTAGGTTGGAGTCATTAAAACTAGTTTTTCAACCACTCCACAAATTTCTTGTCAACAAACTATAGTTTTGGCAAGTCGGTTAGGACATCTACTTTGTCTATGACACAAATAATTTTTCCAACAATTGTTTAGACAGATTATTTCACGTATAATTCACTGTATCACAATTCAAGTGGGTCAGAAATGTACACTAAATTGACTGTGCCATTAAACAGCTTATAAAATTCCAGAAAAATATGTCATGGCTTTAGAAGCTTCTGATAGACTAATTGACATCATTTGAGTCAATTGGAGGTGTACCTGTGGATGTATTTCAAGGCCTACCTTCAAACTCAGCGCCTCTTTGCTTGACATCATGGGAAAATCAAAAGAAATCAGCCAAGACCTCAGAAAATAAATTGTAGACCTCCACAAGTCTGGTTCATCCTCGGGAGCAATTTCCAAACAGCTGAAAGTACCACGTTCATCTGTACAAACAATAATATGCAAGTATAAACACCATGGGACCACGCAGCCATCATACCGCTCAGGAATGAGACGCGTTCTGTCTACTAGAGGTGAAGGTACTTTGGTGCGAAAAGTGCAAATCAGTCACAGAATAACAGCAAAGGACCTTGTGAAGATGCTAGAGGGAACAGGTACAAAGGTATCTATATCCACAGCAAAATGAGTCCTATATCAACATAACCTGAAAGGCCACTCAGCAAGGAAGAAGCCACTGCTAGAAAACCGTCATAAAAAACCCAGACTATGGTTTGCAACTGCACATGGGGACAAAAATCGTACTTTTTGGAGAAATGTCCTCTGGTCTCATGAAACAAAAATATAACTGTTTGGCCATAATGACCATCATTATATTTGGAGGGAAAAGGGGAGGCTTGCAAGCCAAAGAACACCATCCCAACCGTGAAGCACGGGGGTGGCAGCATCATGTTGTGGGGTGCTTGCAGGAGGGACTGGTGCACTTCACAAAATAGATGGCACCATGAGAAAGGACAATTATGTGGATATATTGAAGCAACATCTCAAGACATCAGTCAGGATGTTACAGCTTGGTCGCAAATGGGTCTTCCAAATGGACAATGACCCCAAGCATACTTCCAAAGTTGTAGCAAAATGGCTTAAGGACAACAAAGTCAAGGTATTAGATTGGCCATCACAAAGCCCTGACCTGAATCGTATAGAAAATTTGTTGGCAGAATAGAAAAAGCGTGTGCGAGCAAGGTGGCCTACAAACCTGACTCAGTTACACCATGTTACGGTTTTCTAGTGGTGATGAAGGAGAGTCGGACCAAACTGCAGCGT
The DNA here is from genome assembly GCF_002021735.2 of Oncorhynchus kisutch. NCBI lineage: Eukaryota > Metazoa > Chordata > Actinopteri > Salmoniformes > Salmonidae > Oncorhynchus > Oncorhynchus kisutch. Next base: position 17,232,114 of record NC_034186.2, on the reverse strand, counting down.
GACGATTGCGATCCATATTTATTTAAACAAAACGTAAACACGACTAAACACTAAACAATAAACGTAATGAAAACCGAAAACAGCCTATCTAGTGCAAACTAACAGAGAGTACAAGTAAGACACTAAGGACAATCACCCACGACAAACTCAAAGAATATGGCTGCCTAAATATGGTTCTCAATCAGAGACAACGATAAGCACCTGCCTCTGATTGAGAACCACTCCAGACAGCCATAGACTTTGCTAGACAACCCACTAAGCTACAATCCCAATACCACCACCAAAACCCCAAGACAAACACACCACAATTACAAAAACCCCATGCCACACCCTGGCCTGATAAAATACATAAAGATAAACACAAAATACTTTGACCAGGGCGTGACAGAACCCCCCCCCCCCTAAGGTGCGGACTCCCGAACGCACCTCAAAACAATAGGGAGGGTCCGGGTGGGCGTCTGTCCATGGTGGCGGCTCCGGCGCGGGACATGGACCCCACTCATTTAATGTCTTAGTCCCCTCTCCCTTCGTCCCTGGATAGTCCACCCTCGCCGCCGACCATGGCCTAGTAGTCCTCACCCAGAACCCCACTGGACTGAGGAGCAGATCGGGACTGAAGGACAGCTCGGGACTGAAGGACAGCTCGGGACTGAGGCAGCTCGGGACTGAGGGGAAGCTCGGGAGTGAGAGGAAGCTCAGGAGTGAGAGGAAGCTCAGGAGTGAGAGGAAGCTCAGGAGTGAGAGGAAGCTCAGGAGTGAGAGGAAGCTCAGGCAGGTAGATAGATCTACCAGCTCCTGGCTGGCTGGTGGTTTCAGCAGATCCTGGCTGACTGGCAGATCCTGGCTGACTGGCAGACCTGGAAGATCCTGGCTGACTGGCAGATCTGGAAGAGTCTGGTTGACTGGCAGATCTGGAAGAGTCTGGTTGACTGGCAGATCTGGAAGAGTCTGGTTGACTGGCAGATCTGGAAGAGTCTGGCTGACTGGCAGATCTGGCGGCGCTGGGCAGCCTGGTGGCGCTGGGCAGACTGGCGGCGCTGGGCAGACTGGCGGCGCTGGGCAGACTGGCGACGCTGGGCAGACTGGCGACGCTGGGCAGACTGGCGATGCTGAGCAGACTGGCGGCGCTGGGCAGACTGGCGGCGCTGGGCAGACTGGCGGCGCTGGGCAGACTGGCGGTGCTGGGCAGACTGGCGGTGCTGGGCAGACTGGCGGTGGTGTGCAGACTGGCGATACTAGCTGCTCCATATAGGCTGACAGCTCTGGCGGCTCCGTGCTGACTGGCAGCTCCTTGCAGACTGGCAGCTCCTTACAGACTGACAGCTCCTTGCAGACTGACCGCTCCTTGCAGTCTGACAGCTCCTTGCAGACTGGCAGCTCCATATAGACTGGCAGCTCCATGCAGACTGACATCTCTGGCTGCTCTATGCAGACTGACAGCTCTGGCTGCTTCATGCAGACTGACAGCTCTGGCTGCTCCATGTAGACTGGCTGCTCCATGCAGACTGACAGCTCTGGCTGCTCCATGTAGACTGGCTGCTTCATGCAGACTGACAGCTTGGGCTGCTTCATGTAGACTGACAGCTCTGGCTGCTCCATGCAGACTGACAGCTCTGGCTGCGCTGAACAGGCGGGAGACTCCAGCAGTGCTGTAGAGGAGAAAGGCTCTGACAGCGCTGGAGAGGAGGGAGACTCCGGCAGCGCAGGAGAGGAGGAAGGCTCTGACTGCGCTAAACAGGCGGGAGAATCCAGCAGCGCTGTAGAGGAGAAAGGCTCTGGCAGCGCTTGAGAAGAGGGAGCCCCCGTAAGGATGGGCCGGAGAGACAGCCTAGTGCGGGGGGCTGCCACCGGAGGACTGGTGCGTGGAGGTGGTGACGGATAGACCGGACCGTGCAGGCGCACTGGAGCTCTTGAGCACCGAGCCTGCCCAACCTTACCTGGTTGAATGCTCTCGGTTGCCCTGCCAGTGCGGCGAGGTGGAATAGCCCGCACTGGGCTATGCAGGCGAACTGGAGACACCGAGCGCAAGGCTGGTGCCATGTAAGCCGGCCCAAGGAGACGCACTGGGGACCAGATGCGTAGAGCTGGCTTCATGGCATTTGGCTCGACGCTCAATCTAGCTCGGCCGATACGCGGAGCTGGAATATACCGAACCGGGCTGTGCACCCGCACTGGAGACACCGTGCGCTCCACAGCATAACACGGTGCCTGCCCGGTCTCTCCAGCCCCCCGGTAAGCACAGGGAGTTTGCGCAGGTCTCCTACCTGGCATAGCCATACTCCCTGTAAGCCCCCCCCCAATAAATTTTTGGGGCTGACTCTCGGGCTTCCATCCGCTCTGCCGTGCTAGCTCCTCATAATGCCGCCTCTCTGCTTTTGCTGCCTCCAGCTCGGCTTTGGGGCGACAATAATCTCCAGGCTGATCCCAGGGTCCATTACCGTCCAGTTCGTCCTCCCATGTCCATTTCTCCATGTAGTGCAGCCTCTCCCACTGCAGCTGCTGCTGCTGCTGCCTCTGTTGCCTCTGTTCCTGCTGCTCCTTCGGGCGGCTACACTCCCCTGGTTTAGCCCAGGGTCCTCTCCCGTCGAAGATTTCCTCCCATGACCAGAAATCCTTGTTGAGCATCTCCTTTTTCGGCTGCTCCTGCCTGTTGACACGCCGCTTGGTCCGTTGGTGGTGGGTGATTCTGTTACGGTTTTCTAGTGGTGATGGAGAGTCGGACCAAACTGCAGCGTGTCGATTGCGATCCATATTTATTTAAACAAAACGTAAACACGACTAAACACTACAAAACAATAAACGTAATGAAAACCGAAAACAGCCTATCTAGTGCAAACTAACAGAGAGTACAAGTAAGACACTAAGGACAATCACCCACGATGTACTTCCGGCGCCGACAGAGATGGCCGCCTCGCTTCGCGTTCCTAGGAAACTATGCAGTTTTTTGTTTTTTTACGTGTTATTTCTTACACTAGTACCCCAGGTCATCTTAGGTTTCATCACATACAGCCGAGAAGAACTACTGAATATAAGATCAGCGTCAACTCACCACCAGTACGACCAAGAATATGTTTTTCGCGATGCGGATCCTGTGTTCTGCCTTACAACCAGCGCCACGGGATGGTTCCCATGCAGCGACCCAAAAAAACGACTCAGAAAAAGAGGGAAACGAAGCGGTCTTCTGGTCAGACTCCGGAGACGGGCACATCGTGCACCACTCCCTAGCATTCTTCTTGCCAATGTCCAGTCTCTTGACAACAAGGTTGATGAAATCCGAGCAAGGGTAGCATTCCAGAGGGACATCAGAGACTGTAACGTTCTCTGTTTCACGGAAACGTGGCTCACTGGAGAGACGCAATCCGAAGCGGTGCAGCCAGCGGGTTTCTCCACGCATCGCGCGGACAGAAACGAACATCTTTCTGGTAAGAAGAGGGGCGGGGGCGTATGCCTTATGGCCAACGTGACATGGTGTGATGAAAGAAACATACAGGAACTCAAATCCTTCTGTTCACCTGATTTAGAATTCCTCACAATCAAATGTAGACCGCATTATCTACCAAGAGAATTCTCTTCGATTATAATCACAGCCGTATATATCCCCCCCCAAGCAGACACATCGATGGCTCTGAACGAACTTTATTTAACTCTCTGCAAACTGGAAACGATTTATCCGGAGGCTGCATTCATTGTAGCTGGGGATTTTAACAAGGCTAATCTGAAAACAAGACTCCCTAAATTTTATCAGCATATCGATTGCGCAACCAGGGGTGGAAAGACCCTGGATCATTGTTACTCTAACTTCCGCGACGCATATAAGGCCCTGCCCCGCCCCCCTTTCGGAAAAGCTGACCACGACTCCATTTTGTTGATCCCTGCCTACAGACAGAAACTAAAACAAGAAGCTCCCACGCTGAGGTCTGCCCAACGCTGGTCCGACCAAGCTGACTCCACACTCCAAGACTGCTTCCATCACGTGGACTGGGAGATGTTTCGTATTGCGTCAGCCAACAACATTGACGAATACGCTGATTCGGTGTGCGAGTTCATTAGAACGTGCGTTGAAGATGTCGTTCCCATAGCAACGATTAAAACATTCCCCAACCAGAAACCGTGGATTGATGGCAGCATTCGTGTGGAACTGAAGGCGCGAACCACTGCTTTTAATCAGGGCAAGGTGTCTGGTAACATGACTGAATACAAACAGTGCAGCTATTCCCTCCGCAAGGCTATCAAACAAGCTAAGCGCCAGTACAGAGACAAAGTAGAATCTCAATTCAACGGCTCAGACACAAGAGGCATGTGGCAGGGTCTACAGTCAATCACGGACTACAGGAAGAAACCCAGCCCAGTCACGGACCAGGATGTCTTGCTCCCAGGCAGACTAAACAACTTTTTTGCCCGCTTTGAGGACAATACAGTGCCACTGACACGGCCTGCAACGAAAACATGCGGTCTCTCCTTCACTGCAGCCGAAGTGAGTAAGACATTTAAACGTGTTAACCCTCGCAAGGCTGCAGGCCCAGACGGCATCCCCAGCCGCGCCCTCAGAGCATGCGCAGACCAGCTGGCCGGTGTGTTTACGGACATATTCAACCAATCCCTATACCAGTCTGCTGTTCCCACATGCTTCAAGAGGGCCACCATTGTTCCTGTTCCCAAGAAAGCTAAGGTAACCGAGCTAAACGACTACCGCCCCGTAGCACTCACATCCGTCATCATGAAGTGCTTTGAGAGACTAGTCAAGGACCATATCACCTCCACCCTACCTGACACCCTTGACCCACTCCAATTTGCTTACCGCCCAAATAGGTCCACAGACGATGCAATCTCAACCACTCTGCACACTGCCCTAACCCATCTGGACAAGAGGAATACCTATGTGAGAATGCTGTTCATCGACTACAGCTCGGCATTCAACACCATAGTACCCTCCAAGCTCGTCATCAAGCTCGAGACCCTGGGTCTCGACCCCGCCCTGTGCAACTGGGTACTGGACTTCCTGACGGGCCGCCCCCAGGTGGTGAGGGTAGGCAACAACATCTCCTCCCCGCTGATCCTCAACACTGGGGCCCCACAAGGGTGCGTTCTGAGCCCTCTCCTGTACTCCCTGTTCACCCACGACTGCGTGGCCACGCACGCCTCCAACTCAATCATCAAGTTTGCAGACGACACAACAGTGGTAGGCTTGATTACCAACAACGACGAGACGGCCTACAGGGAGGAGGTGAGGGCCCTCGGAGTGTGGTGTCAGGAAAATAACCTCACACTCAACGTCAACAAAACTAAGGAGATGATTGTGGACTTCAGGAAACAGCAGAGGGAACACCCCCCCATCCACATCGATGGAACAGTAGTGGAGAGGCTTAGCAAGTTTTAAGTTCCTCGGCATACACATCACAGACAAACTGAATTGGTCCACTCACACAGACAGCATCGTGAGGAAGGCGCAGCAGCGCCTCTTCAACCTCAGGAGGCTGAAGAAATTCGGCTTGTCACCAAAAGCACTCACAAACTTCTACAGATGCACAATCGAGAGCATCCTGGCGGGCTGTATCACCGCCTGGTATGGCAACTGCACCGCCCTCAACCGTAAGGCTCTCCAGAGGGTAGTGAGGTCTGCACAACGCATCACCGGGGGCAAACTACCTGCCCTCCAGGACACCTACACCACCCGATGCTACAGGAAGGCCATAAAGATCATCAAGGACATCAACCACCCGAGCCACTGCCTGTTCACCCCGCTGTCATCCAGAAGGCGAGGTCAGTACAGGTGCATCAAAGCTGGGACCGAGAGACTGAAAAACAGCTTCTATCTCAAGGCCATCAGACTGTTAAACAGCCACCACTAACATTGAGTGGCTACTGCCAACACACTGTCAATGCCACTGACTCTACTCCAGCCACTTTAATCATGGGAATTGACGGGAAATGATGTAAATATATCACTAGCCACTTTAAACAATGCTACCTTATATAATGCTACTTACCCTACATTATTCATCTCATATGCACACGTAGATACTGTACTCTATATCATCGACTGCATCCTTATGTAATACATGTATCACTAGCCACTTTAACTATGCCACTTGGTTTACATACTCATCTCATATGTATATACTGTACTCGATATCATCTACTGTATCTTGCCTATGCTGCTCTGTACCATCACTCATTCATATATCCTTATGTACATATTCTTTATCCCCTTACACTCTGTATAAGACAGCAGTTTTTTGGGGGAATTGTTAGTTAGATTACTTCGTTATTACTGCATTGTCGGAACTAGAAGCACAAGCATTTCGCTACACTCGCATTAACATCTGCTAACCATGTGTATGTGACAAATAAATTTGATTTGATTTGATTTGATTTGAACTCAAAGAATATGGCTGCCTAAATATGGTTCCCAATCAGAGACAACGATAAGCACCTGCCTCTGATTGAGAACCACTCCAGACAGCCATAGACTTTGCTAGACAACCCACTAAGCTACAATCCCAATACCACCACCAAAACCCCAAGACAAACACACCACAATTACAAAAACCCCATGCCACACCCTGGCCTGACCAAACACATAAAGATAAACACAAAATACTTTGACCAGGGCGTGACACACCAGCTCTGTCATGGGCCAAAATTCACCCAAATTATTGTGGGTAGCTTGTGGAAGGCTACCCGAAACATTTGACCGAATTTAAACTATTTAAAGGCAATGCTACCAAATACTAATTGAGTGTGTGTAAACTTCTGACCCACTGGGAATGTGATGAAAGAAATAAAAGCTTAAATAATTAATTCTCTCTACTATTACTCTGACATTTCACATTCTTAAAATAATGTGGTGATCCTAACTGACCTAAGGAATTTTACTAGGATTAAATGTCAGGAATTGTGAAAAACTGAGTTTAAATGTATTTGGCTAAGGTGTTTTTAAACTTCCGACTTCAACTGTATATCATACTTTGACTAAAACGATGACTTATTGACTTACATCGCTGTGCAACATCATGGGTAAGTTCTGGTCATCGTCCTTCAGCTCTAAATTTGTCATTTTTTTCTGGTATGGGAGTAACGACCTCAAACATTTATGCGCCATGTTGGTGGACTATGACTGGAAGTGGTATTTCTGGCAGTGTGAAAAAGTCCATGTGCCCAGTGAGTGTTAAATAAACCTTGCAATAATGTGACAAGGCAGCATTGATAGCTGATGCAGTATCTGTCAGTAATCAGTTCTTGACTTGGACTGAAATATGTGCCAGTACTCATTTTGGGTGCCAGTACTGTTTATATTTAGGTGAGGAACTTTTGAGATAATATTCTATAAGATTTGCGGAAACTCGAGCAGATGAACATTTGAGGTGTCGGTACTCAGTTCGGGTGCTCCTGCCCAAGTCAAGCGCTGGCAGTAGGGTTGCTTAGTATCTGAAAATAGATATGAATAGATACTTCACTCTGGCCTTATTCTCATTTAGAATACAACGCTGCATACTTGGATCAGGCACACTCCACTGACCAGGCCATATGTGGAATTAAAAGATGTTAGGGATTTAGAACTGTTTCAATAATGCTTGTCAATGCCAGTGGAAAGCTTCACCTCACCATGCAATGTTCAATGGCACTCCAGACTGCTGTGACACAGAGCAGACACAGCAAGAGCAGTGCACTTGGCACACTGGGAAGCTTAGCTTAGCTTTCTCCCCAATAAAACCTCACTGTCACACCGTTATACAGTCTGCCTAAACAAAACATGCGAGATGAACAAATGATTTGAAAAAAACAGACATCTATGACCACGGGAACAATTGAAGCCTTCACTGAAGTGATGGAGACACAAAACAACACAGAGGGTATTTCAGTTCAGACTCTGTTCTTTTTTAAATATCATGAATACAATAGTGGCTTATGAATAAAAGATCAATGGTGGCGTGGGATTTGCTGGTCGGAGAAAATGTCATGTTGGTTTAATGGTGGTGCGAGAAAGGTCTGACTGGCTGCACAGGGCCACGGTAGACCTGTATGTGTGTCTGTGTGTGCATGTGTGCTTTCATTTTCGTGAGGAGCTTAAAAGCCAGTTCCATTTCCTCATCTGAAATGTTACACTTTACCCTAATATAGGCTGTTATGAGAAGTTGCCATTTTAACTTTCTTTCTGAGGCAACTGTGGAAAATCTAAAAGCGCCATCGGAACAGACCACAAGCACATGAAAAAATACAACAGTTTACTATATAATTCTACAGTACTTAATATATAAATCTGTAGTAATTTTTATTTGACCTTTATTTAACTAGGCAAGTCAGTTAAGAACACATTATTTTACCTTGTCAGCTCAGGGACTTGATCTAGCAACCTTTCAGTTACTAGTCCAACGCTCTAACCACTAGGCTACCTGTTGCCCCATTAAACTGTAATATACTGTAGAATATCGTATTACACACTGTAGTATCCCTCGATCATGTGTATTACTTACTATAGAATGTTGTAGAATACTATAGTAAATACTATTTAAGTATTATCTGTTTTTTAAATGTTTATAAATACTCCAGTACATTGCCGTGGGAAGATGTTTGGGGGTGCTTTGATTAAAAACACTACAGTCTGCAGAAACATGACACTTTACCATACTAAATAAATATTTACTACAGTATTTAATTTGCATATACAGTGCCTTCAGAAAGTTTTCACACACCTTGACTTTTTCCACATTTTGCTGTGATACAGCCTGAATTTAAAATGTGTTTTTGTCACTCCGACACAAAATACCCCATAATGTAAAATTAGAATTGTTTTTCAAAATATGACAAATTGATTAAAAGCTGAAATGTCTCGAGTCAATATGTATTCAATGCCTTTGTTATGCCAAGCCCAAATAAGTTCAGAAGATACAATTTCTTAACAAGTCACATAAGTTGCATGGACTCACTTTGTGTAATAATAGTGTTTAACATGATTTTTGGATGACTACCTCATCTCTGTAACCCACACATACGATTATCTGTAAGTTGCCTCAGTCTAGCAGTACATTTCAAACACAGATTCAACCACAAAGACCAGGCCTCGCAAAGAAGGGCACCTACTGGTAGATGGGTGACAACAACAACAACAATTAAGCAGTAATTGAATATCCCTTTGAGCATGGTGAAGTTATTAACTACACTTTAGATGGTGTATCAATACACCCAGTCACTACAAAGAGACAGCTGTAAAAAATGTGGCAAAGCAATTCACTTTTTGTTCTGAATAAAGTGTAATGCTTGGGACAAATCCTATACAACACATTATGGTTATGTTTGTAATCGTTAATGACGGGGGAGTTTTTCAGGATAAAAAAATAAACGGTATAGAGCTAAGCACAGGCAAAATCCTTGAGAAAACCTGGTTCAGTCTGCTTTCAACCAGACAATGGGAGGGAAAATTATCTTTCAGCAGGAATATAACCTAAAACACAAAGCCAAATCCATACTGGAATGAGAGACGAGTTACAGTTTGGATTTAAACTACTTGAAAATCTATGGCAAGACCTGAAAATGGTTGTCTAGCAATGATCAACAACCAATTTCACATTGCTTGAAAAATGTTGAAAAGATAATAGGGCAAATGTTGTACAATCCAGGTGTGGAAAGCTCTTTGAGACTTTTCCAGAAAGACACAGCTGTAATCGCTGCCAAAAGTCCTTCTACAAAGTATTGACTTAGAGGTGTGAATACTTATGTAAATGTGACATTTCTGTATTTCATTTTCAATAAATTTGCTAAAATAAAAAAAATAAAAAACTGTTATATGTTACCAATTGATCTACATCTATTGCAGGATAAATCAATGTTAAAGTTTACATAGCTGGCCATATATGGATGTTACATTTTACTTTATGGGTTGGTTATGTAGGCTACTTCTAACTCATCGCTTCTACTACATATAATGACACGATTAAATTATATCTTTACATTAATATATATAATTTCTAAGTCCAAACATGTATGTAGCAACTACAGATTTCCCCTTTAAATGTATCAAAAGTGTGCAAGATTGAGCATGTGTCAATTAACATTTTTTTTATCAGCATGAATTAGATTGAGCAATAAAAGCCCCACTTTTATTCCATAGGCTGTGATTCACACTATGCAGCTGTTGTTCCATAGGCTGTGATCCACACTATGCAGCTGTTGTTCCATAGGCTGTGATCCACACTATGCAGCTGTTGTTCCATAGGCTGTGATTCACACTATGCAGCTGTTGTTCCATAGGCTGGGATCCACACTATGCAGCTGTTGTTCCATAGGCTGGGATCCGCACTATGCAGCTGTTGTTCCATAGGCTGGGATCCACACTATGCAGCTGTTATTCTATAGGCTGTGATCCTCACTATGCAGCTGTTGTTCCATAGGCTGTGATCTGCACTATGCAGCTGTTATTCTATAGGCTGTGATTCACACTATGCAGCTGTTGTTCCATAGGCTGGGATCCACACTATACAGCTGTTGTTCCATAGGCTGTGATCCTCACTATACAGCTGTTGTTCCATAGGCTGTGATTCACACTATGCAGCTGTTGTTCCATAGGCTGTGATCCGCACTATGCAGCTGTTGTTCCATAGGCTGTGATTCACACTATGCAGCTGTTGTTCCATAGGCTGTGATCCTCACTATGCAGCTGTTGTTCCATAGGCTGTGATTCACACTATGCAGCTGTTGTTCCATAGGCTGGGATCCACACTATACAGCTGTTGTTCCATAGGCTGTGATCCTCACTATGCAGCTGTTGTTCCATAGGCTGTGATCCGCACTATGCAGCTGTTGTTCCATAGGCTGTGATTCACACTATGCAGCTGTTGTTCCATAGGCTGGGATCCACACTATGCAGCTGTTGTTCCATAGGCTGTGATTCACACTATGCAGCTGTTGTTCCATAGGCTGTGATCCACACTATGCAGCTGTTGTTCCATAGGCTAGGATCCACACTATGCAGCTGTTGTTCCATAGGCTGTGATCCGCACTATGCAGCTGTTGTTCCATAGGCTGTGATTCACACTATGCAGCTGTTGTTCCATAGGCTGTGATCCACACTATGCAGCTGTTGTTCCATAGGCTGTGATTCACACTATGCAGCTGTTGTTCCATAGGCTGTGATTCACACTATGCAGCTGTTGTTCCATAGGCTGTGATTCACACTATGCAGCTGTTGTTCCATAGGCTGTGATCCACACTATGCAGCTGTTGTTCCATAGGCTGTGATTCACACTATGCAGCTGTTGTTCCATAGGCTGTGATCCACACTATGCAGCTGTTGTTCCATAGGCTGTGATCCTCACTATGCAGCTGTTGTTCCATAGGCTGTGATCCACACTATGCAGCTGTTGTTCCATAGGCTGTGATTCACACTATGCAGCTGTTGTTCCATAGGCTGGGATCCACACTATGCAGTTGTTGTTCCATAGGCTGGGATCCGCACTATGCAGCTGTTGTTCCATAGGCTGGGATCCACACTATGCAGCTGTTATTCTATAGGCTGTGATCCTCACTATGCAGCTGTTGTTCCATAGGCTGTGATCTGCACTATGCAGCTGTTATTCTATAGGCTGTGATTCACACTATGCAGCTGTTGTTCCATAGGCTGTGATCCACACTATGCAGCTGTTGTTCCATAGGCTGTGATCCACACTATGCAGCTGTTGTTCCATAGGCTGTGATTCACACTATGCAGCTGTTGTTCCATAGGCTGGGATCCACACTATGCAGCTGTTGTTCCATAGGCGGGGATCCGCACTATGCAGCTGTTGTTCCATAGGCTGGGATCCACACTATGCAGCTGTTATTCCATAGGCTGTGATCCTCACTATGCAGCTGTTGTTCCATAGGCTGTGATCTGCACTATGCAGCTGTTATTCTATAGGCTGTGATTCACACTATGCAGCTGTTGTTCCATAGGCTGGGATCCACACTACACAGCTGTTGTTCCATAGGCTGTGATCCTCACTATACAGCTGTTGTTCCATAGGCTGTGATTCACACTATGCAGCTGTTGTTCCATAGGCTGTGATTCACACTATGCAGCTGTTGTTCCATAGGCTGGGATCCACACTATACAGCTGTTGTTCCATAGGCTGTGATCCTCACTATACAGCTGTTGTTCCATAGGCTGTGATCCTCACTATGCAGCTGTTGTTCCATAGGCTGTGATCCGCACTATGCAGCTGTTGTTCCATAGGCTGTGATTCACACTATGCAGCTGTTGTTCCATAGGCTGTGATCCACACTATGCAGCTGTTGTTCCATAGGCTGTGATTCACACTATGCAGCTGTTGTTCCATAGGCTGTGATCCACACTATGCAGCTGTTGTTCCATAGGCTGGGATCCACACTATGCAGCTGTTGTTCCATAGGCTGTGATCCGCACTATGCAGCTGTTGTTCCATAGGCTGTGATTCACACTATGCAGCTGTTGTTCCATAGGCTGTGATCCACACTATGCAGCTGTTGTTCCATAGGCTGTGATTCACACTATGCAGCTGTTGTTCCATAGGCTGTGATTCACACTATGCAGCTGTTGTTCCATAGGCTGTGATTCACACTATGCAGCTGTTGTTCCATAGGCTGGGATCCACACTATGCAGCTGTTGTTCCATAGGCTGGGATCCGCACTATGCAGCTGTTGTTCCATAGGCTGGGATCCACACTATGCAGCTGTTATTCTATAGGCTGTGATCCTCACTATGCAGCTGTTGTTCCATAGGCTGTGATCTGCACTATGCAGCTGTTATTCTATAGGCTGTGATTCACACTATGCAGCTGTTGTTCCATAGGCTGGGATCCACACTATACAGCTGTTGTTCCATAGGCTGTGATCCTCACTATACAGCTGTTGTTCCATAGGCTGTGATTCACACTATGCAGCTGTTGTTCCATAGGCTGTGATCCGCACTATGCAGCTGTTGTTCCATAGGCTGTGATTCACACTATGCAGCTGTTGTTCCATAGGCTGTGATCCTCACTATGCAGCTGTTGTTCCATAGGCTGTGATTCACACTATGCAGCTGTTGTTCCATAGGCTGGGATCCACACTATACAGCTGTTGTTTCATAGGCTGTGATCCTCACTATACAGCTGTTGTTCCATAGGCTGTGATCCTCACTATGCAGCTGTTGTTCCATAGGCTGTGATCCGCACTATGCAGCTGTTGTTCCATAGGCTGTGATTCACACTATGCAGCTGTTGTTCCATAGGCTGTGATCCACACTATGCAGCTGTTGTTCCATAGGCTGTGATTCACACTATGCAGCTGTTGTTCCATAGGCTGGGATCCACACTATGCAGCTGTTGTTCCATAGGCTGGGATCCACACTGTGCAGCTGTTGTTCCATAGGCTGGGATCCGCACTATGCAGCTGTTGTTCCATAGGCTGTGATCCACACTATGCAGCTGTTATTCTATAGGCTGGGATCCACACTATGCAGCTGTTGTTCCATAGGCTGTGATTCACACTATGCAGCTGTTGTTCCATAGGCTGGGATCCTCACTATGCAGCTGTTGTTCCATAGGCTGTGATTCACACTATGCAGCTGTTGTTCCATAGGCTGTGATCCACACTATGCAGCTGTTGTTCCATAGGCTGTGATCCTCACTATGCAGCTGTTGTTCCATAGGCTGTGATTCACACTATGCAGCTGTTGTTCCATAGGCTGGGATCCACACTATGCAGCTGTTGTTCCATAGGCTGTGATTCACACTATGCAGCTGTTGTTCCATAGGCTGTGATCCACACTATGCAGCTGTTGTTCCATAGGCTGGGATCCACACTATGCAGCTGTTGTTCCATAGGCTGTGATCCGCACTATGCAGCTGTTGTTCCATAGGCTGGGATCCACACTATGCAGCTGTTGTTCCATAGGCTGTGATCCGCACTATGCAGCTGTTGTTCCATAGGCTGTGATTCACACTATGCAGCTGTTGTTCCATAGGCTGTGATTCACACTATGCAGCTGTTGTTCCATAGGCTGTTATTCACACTATGCAGCTGTTGTTCCATAGGCTGTGATCCTCACTATGCAGCTGTTGTTCCATAGGCTGTGATCCACACTATGCAGCGGTTATTCCATAGGCTGTGATCCTCACTATGCAGCTGTTGTTCCATAGGCTGTGATCCACACTATGCAGCTGTTGTTCCATAGGCTGGGATCCACACTATGCAGCTGTTGTTCCATAGGCTGGGATCCACACTGTGCAGCTGTTGTTCCATAGGCTGGGATCCGCACTGTGCAGCTGTTGTTCCATAGGCTGTGATCCACACTATGCAGCTGTTATTCTATAGGCTGGGATCCACACTATGCAGCTGTTGTTCCATAGGCTGTGATTCACACTATGCAGCTGTTGTTCCATAGGCTGTGATCCTCACTATGCAGCTGTTGTTCCATAGGCTGGGATCCACACTATACAGCTGTTGTTTCATAGGCTGTGATCCTCACTATACAGCTGTTGTTCCATAGGCTGTGATCCTCACTATGCAGCTGTTGTTCCATAGGCTGTGATCCGCACTATGCAGCTGTTGTTCCATAGGCTGTGATCCTCACTATGCAGCTGTTGTTCCATAGGCTGTGATCCGCACTATGCAGCTGTTGTTCCATAGGCTGTGATTCACACTATGCAGCTGTTGTTCCATAGGCTGTGATCCACACTATGCAGCTGTTGTTCCATAGGCTGTGATCCACACTATGCAGCTGTTGTTCCATAGGCTGGGATCCACACTATGCAGCTGTTGTTCCATAGGCTGTGATCCGCACTATGCAGCTGTTGTTCCATAGGCTGTGATTCACACTATGCAGCTGTTGTTCCATAGGCTGTGATCCACACTATGCAGCTGTTGTTCCATAGGCTGTGATTCACACTATGCAGCTGTTGTTCCATAGGCTGGGATCCACACTATGCAGCTGTTGTTCCATAGGCTGGGATCCACACTGTGCAGCTGTTGTTCCATAGGCTGGGATCCGCACTATGCAGCTGTTGTTCCATAGGCTGTGATCCACACTATGCAGCTGTTATTCTATAGGCTGGGATCCACACTATGCAGCTGTTGTTCCATAGGCTGTGATTCACACTATGCAGCTGTTGTTCCATAGGCTGGGATCCTCACTATGCAGCTGTTGTTCCATAGGCTGTGATTCACACTATGCAGCTGTTGTTCCATAGGCTGTGATCCACACTATGCAGCTGTTGTTCCATAGGCTGTGATCCTCACTATGCAGCTGTTGTTCCATAGGCTGTGATTCACACTATGCAGCTGTTGTTCCATAGGCTGGGATCCACACTATGCAGCTGTTGTTCCATAGGCTGTGATTCACACTATGCAGCTGTTGTTCCATAGGCTGTGATCCACACTATGCAGCTGTTGTTCCATAGGCTGGGATCCACACTATGCAGCTGTTGTTCCATAGGCTGTGATCCGCACTATGCAGCTGTTGTTCCATAGGCTGGGATCCACACTATGCAGCTGTTGTTCCATAGGCTGTGATCCGCACTATGCAGCTGTTGTTCCATAGGCTGTGATTCACACTATGCAGCTGTTGTTCCATAGGCTGTGATTCACACTATGCAGCTGTTGTTCCATAGGCTGTTATTCACACTATGCAGCTGTTGTTCCATAGGCTGTGATCCTCACTATGCAGCTGTTGTTCCATAGGCTGTGATCCACACTATGCAGCGGTTATTCCATAGGCTGTGATCCTCACTATGCAGCTGTTGTTCCATAGGCTGTGATCCACACTATGCAGCTGTTGTTCCATAGGCTGGGATCCACACTATGCAGCTGTTGTTCCATAGGCTGGGATCCACACTGTGCAGCTGTTGTTCCATAGGCTGGGATCCGCACTGTGCAGCTGTTGTTCCATAGGCTGTGATCCACACTATGCAGCTGTTATTCTATAGGCTGGGATCCACACTATGCAGCTGTTGTTCCATAGGCTGTGATCCTCACTATGCAGCTGTTGTTCCATAGGCTGTGATTCACACTATGCAGCTGTTGTTCCATAGGCTGTGATCCACACTATGCAGCTGTTGATCCATAGGCTGTGATCCACACTATGCAGCTGTTGTTCTATAGGCTGTGATCCACACTATGCAGCTGTTGTTCCATAGGCTGTGATCCACACTATGCAGCTGTTGTTCCATAGGCTATGATCCGCACTATGCAGCTGTTGTTCCATAGGCTGTGATCCACACTATGCAGCTGTTGTTCCATAGGCTGTGATCCGCACTATGCAGCTGTTGTTCCATAGGCTGTGATTCACACTATGCAGCTGTTGTTCCATAGGCTGTGATCCACACTATGCAGCTGTTGTTCCATAGGCTGGGATCCACACTATGCAGCTGTTGTTCCATAGGCTGGGATCCACACTATGCAGCTGTTGTTCCATAGGCTGTGATTCACACTATGCATCTGTTGTTCCATAGGCTGGGATCCACACTATGCAGCTGTTGTTCCATAGGCTGGGATTCACACTATGCAGCTGTTGTTCCATAGGCTGTGATCCTCACTATGCAGCTGTTGTTCCATAGGCTGTGATCCTCACTATGCAGCTGTTGTTCCATAGGCTGGGATCCACACTATGCAGCTGTTGTTCCATAGGCTGGGATCCACACTGTGCAGCTGTTGTTCCATAGGCTGGGATCCGCACTGTGCAGCTGTTGTTCCATAGGCTGTGATCCACACTATGCAGCTGTTATTCTATAGGCTGGGATCCACACTATGCAGCTGTTGTTCCATAGGCTGTGATCCACACTATGCAGCTGTTGTTCCATAGGCTGGGATCCTCACTATGCAGCTGTTGTTCCATAGGCTGTGATTCACACTATGCAGCTGTTGTTCCATAGGCTGTGATCCACACTATGCAGCTGTTGTTCCATAGGCTGTGATCCTCACTATGCAGCTATTGTTCCATAGGCTGTGATTCACACTATGCAGCTGTTGTTCCATAGGCTGTGATCCACACTATGCAGCTGTTGTTCCATAGGCTGTGATCCACACTATGCAGCTGTTGTTCTATAGGCTGTGATCCACACTATGCAGCTGTTGTTCCATAGGCTGTGATCCACACTATGCAGCTGTTGTTCCATAGGCTATGATCCGCACTATGCAGCTGTTGTTCCATAGGCTGTGATCCACACTATGCAGCTGTTGTTCCATAGGCTGTGATCCGCACTATGCAGCTGTTGTTCCATAGGCTGTGATTCACACTATGCAGCTGTTGTTCCATAGGCTGTGATCCACACTATGCAGCTGTTGTTCCATAGGCTGGGATCCACACTATGCAGCTGTTGTTCCATAGGCTGGGATCCACACTATGCAGCTGTTGTTCCATAGGCTGTGATTCACACTATGCATCTGTTGTTCCATAGGCTGGGATCCACACTATGCAGCTGTTGTTCCATAGGCTGGGATTCACACTATGCAGCTGTTGTTCCATAGGCTGTGATCCTCACTATGCAGCTGTTGTTCCATAGGCTGTGATCCTCACTATGCAGCTGTTGTTCCATAGGCTGTGATCCTCACTATGCAGCTGTTGTTCCATAGGCTGTGATCCACACTATGCAGCTGTTGTTCCATAGGCTGGGATCCACACTATGCAGCTGTTGTTCCATAGGCTGGGATCCTCACTATGCAGCTGTTGTTCCATAGGCTGGGATCCACACTATGCAGCTGTTGTTCCATAGGCTGGGATCCTCACTATGCAGCTGTTGTTCCATAGGCTGGGATCCACACTATGCAGCTGTTGTTCCATAGGCTGTGATTCACACTATGCAGCTGTTGTTCCATAGGCTGTGATCCACACTATGCAGCTGTTGTTCCATAGGCTGTGATCCACACTATGCAGCTGTTGTTCCATAGGCTGTGATTCACACTATGCAGCTGTTGTTCCATAGGCTGTGATTCACACTATGCAGCTGTTGTTCCATAGGCTGTGATCCACACTATGCAGCTGTTGTTCCATAGGCTGTGATCCACACTATGCAGCTGTTGTTCCATAGGCTGTGATCCACACTATGCAGCTGTTGTTCCATAGGCTGTGATTCACACTATGCAGCTGTTGTTCCATAGGCTGTGATTCACACTATGCAGCTGTTTTTCCATAGGCTGTGGTTCACACTATGCAGCTGTTCAAGAGTGCATTTTTCACTGGCTGTCCACTGGTTTCAAAAATATTTGGGTTCAAATACACATTTAGATTTGTGAACAGCCATCCACAACAACCACAATCCGTAAGGCGCAAATATTTAAATGAGAGAGCAGCAGTGTGATTCACATCAATGCGCTATGTAGATAGCAATAATAAGTGATATCCGTATCGCCGTAGACTACACTACTGCCTTCATCCTTACCGCCAAGCATTTATTCAAATTGGATAATCTTTGGATGCCGACAGCAGTTTCACCATTGGAAGACAAAGCTTGGACTGTAGCCTACAAAAGAATATTCCTGCTCTTTTCCCACGATCCAATCAAACACATTTGGTGTGTCATCATAGTGGTCTCTGATTTGTGGTGAGACACGCTCAGGTGAAACAAATTTAAACATGCAACTTTTTTCAAACATCCTTTATGAATTTGAAAGTAATCATCTCCTGTATCTTTTCAAAAGTTTCGGTAATCTGATTACCATATTTTTGCTGGTAACGTAATGGATTACAGTTAACGTTTTTTGTAATCCCTTACATGTAATCTGTTACTCTCAACCCTGACTACAGTTTATTACAGTAAATAATACAGTAAAGTTTGCAAAAACCCTGCAGTGAAGACTATACTATATAAATATAGTAATACTAAAGTATTTAGACCATAGTATAATATAGTATTTATAGTACAAAAATGTACCAACAAAAATGTTTGGGATATAATTTGTGTACAGTCATAAAATAGGAATGAATATGTTTCAAGGCATCCAAACCTACATCTCCATACATACCTCTAATGATGGTGGTAGCCTAAAATCCATCAGATTCCATATGATACAGACCAGACCATAATAAAAACAACAACTATTCAGAACCATGTTGTAAAAATGTTCTTAGGCGTAGGCTACGTTATAAATCAGGAGGAGAGAGTTTGGAAGCGAATGGAAAGGTATTTTATTACCTCTTGTCTTCTTCCCTTTTGAGAGAGAGAGAGAGAGAGGAATAAACAAAGAGAGAGGGAGAGAGAGAATGTTGAATGACATCATCATGAGCCATCAATTACACAGTGACATCATGGGAACAGAACATATAGTGAGTCAGACAATCCATAGACTAGTATCAACACGGCCTCATTAGAATATGTCAAAGTGACATTTAACCACCTATGCTGACATATTAGTTATGCGACGTATAGTAATTACGATGGTTAAATGTCAACAGTCTGACACATTTCTAATAAGAAATCAATTCTAGCTCCTGTAGATGACAGAGGCTACTTCCAAAGCAAAAACTCTGAGTTGAACATAGATACAGATACAAACAGACAATGGATACAGATACAAACAATGATACAGACACAGATACACATACAGACAATGGATACAGGCCATTCAAGTGACTTGCAGTTCTGTAGGTTCTATCCATGCCCTTGACAGATTTATTTCATACTCTGTTTTATAATGCACATTGGATCAGAGCAGAACATGAGCCTGGGACTGGGCTTTGAGGTAAGACAATCAACCATAACTTTGTCAACCTGGTATCGGCACACTCTCTCCTTCTCTCTCTTTCATCTGTTTTTATAGCGGGGATTTCTAGGAGATTTTGTATTCTTCTATGATGGGGTTCTTTTGATCTTGCTGTCCGTTCTGTCGTGTCCCTCTCTCCTCTCCTCACCCTTTCTGTGATCAGCTCTACCACTGACCTCTACACTGGGTCTGCGTCCCAAATAGCACCCTATTCCCTATGTAGTGCACTATACTTTTGACCACGGCCCATAGTGCTTTGGTCAAACGTAGTGTACTATATAGGGAATAGGGTGCCATTTGGGATGTATCCTGGTGGTTGTGTTCTGGATGGGGATGTTTCCTCTCTCTGATGATTGAGCACTAACTCATGGTTCTTTCATGTGCCTTAGGTTAGGTCTTACAGTCGTGACTCTTTCTTAATACACAGAACAGCACAAGGAGCTCAGCAAAGGAGCAAGAAGGTACAGTGAGTGTTGGGAGGGGGGACTTTGTGTGTGTGTGTGTGTGTGTGTGTGTGTGTGTGTGTGTGTGTGTGTGTGTGTGTGTGTGTGCGCACTATTGGTGTGTCTGTCACCTAAAGATTGAACACACACAGACACACTACTAGCTCTTCCATACCCAATAAGCAGCCAATGACACCTTTCTCTCTCTGACTAAACCAGTGGTACCCAAACTAGGGGTCGCGGCCCCATGTGCGGTCTCCTGATATGAAAAAATGGGGTCGAGGGAGAATCTCCATAAAAAAATATATAATTATACCATTTACAGTACCAGTCAAAGGCTTGGCCACACCTACTCATTCAAGGGTTTTTCTTTCTATTTTCTACATTATAGAATAATAGTGAAGACATCAAAACTATGAAATAACACATATGGAATCATGTAGTAACCAAAAAAGTGTTAAACAAATCAAAATATATTTTATATTAGAGATTCTTCAAAGTAGCCACCCTTTGCCTTGATGACAGCTTTGCACACTCTTGGAATGCATTTCAATTAACAAGTGTGCCTTGTTAAAAGTTAATTTGTGGAATTTCTTTCCTTCTTAATGCATTTGAGCCAGTCAGTTGTGTTGTGACAAGATAGGGGTGGTATACAGAAGATAAAACTATTTGGTATAAGACCAAGTCCATATTATGGCAAGAACAGCTAAAATAAGCAAAGAGAAATGACAGTCCATCATTACTTTAAGACATGAAGGTCAGACAATCCCGGAAATTTTCAAGAACTTTGAAAGTTTCTGTTACGTTCTGACCTTAGTTGCTTTGTTTTGTCTTTGTTTCAGTATGGTCAGGGCGTGAGTTCGGGAGGGCAGTCTATGTTTGTTTTTCTATGTTGGTTTTTGTGTTCGACTAGTATGGTTCTCAATCAGAGGCAGGTGTCGTTAGTTGTCTCTGATTGAGAATCATACTTAGGTAGCCTTTTTCCACCTGGGTTTCGTCAGTGTTTATTTTCTGACTTTGTGTATGTCGCCAGACAGGACTGTTTCGGTTTTCGTTTGTTCACATTATTGTTTTTGTATTTTCAGTGTTCAGTGTGATTCATTAAATATTTCATCATAAACACTTACCACGCTGCGTTTTGGTCCTCCGATCCTTCTCGCTACTCCTCCTCAGAAGAGGAGGACGAGATAAGTTACAGTTTCTTCAAGTGCAGTTGCAAAAACCATCAAGCGCTATGAAATTGGCTCTCAGGAGGACCACCACAGGAAAGGAAGACCCAGAGTTACCCCTGCTGCAGAGGATAAGTTCGTGAGAGTTAACTGCACCTTAGATTGCAGCCCAAATAAATGCTTCACAGAGTTCAAGTAAAAGACACATTTCAACATCAACTGTTCAGTTGAGACTCTGTGAATCAGGCCATCATGGTCGAATTACTGCAAAGAAACCACTACTAAAGGACACCAATAATAAGAAGTGACTTGCTTGTGCCAAGAAACATGAGCAATGGACATTAAACCATTGGAAATATGCCCTGGCTGGATGCCTACTCTCGCAACGACCCGCAACTACCCAAAATACAGAAGTAAATCAACAACAAAATGGCTTCAACAGAAGAAAATAGGCCTTCTGGTGTGGCCCAGTCAGAGTCCTGACCAATTGAGATGCTGTGGCATGATCTCAAGAGAGCACTTCACACCAGACATACCAAGAATATTGCTGAACTGAAACATTTTTTTTTTAAGAGGAATGATCCAAAATTCCTCCTGACCGTTTTGCAGGTCTGATCCGCAACTCCATGTTTGGTTGAGGTTATTGCTGTTAAAGGAGGGTCAACCAATTATTAAATCCAAGGGTTCACAAACTTTTCCCACCTTGCACTGTGAATGTTTACATGGTGGCTTCAATAAAGACATGAAAACATATAATTGTTTGTGTGTTATTAGTTTAAGCAGACTGTGTTGTCTACTGTTGTGACCTAGATGAAGATCAGATCAGATTTTATGTCCAATGTATGCAGAAATTCAGGTATTTCCAAAGGGTTCACATACTTTTTCTTGCCAAGATTATCTTGTCTGATGAAAGCAAGATTGAACTCTTTGGCCTGAATGCCAAGCGTCACGTCTGGGGGAAACCTGACACCATTCCTACGGTGAAGCATGGTGGTGGCAGCATCATGCTGTGGGGATGTTTTTCAGCGGCAGGGACTGGGAGACTAGTCAGGATCGAGGGAAAGATGAATGGAGCAAAGTACTGAGAGATCCTTAATGGAAACCTACTCCAGAGTGTTCAGCACCTCAGAAGGTGGTGCGAAGGCTCACCTTCCAACAGGACAACGACCGTATGCACACAGCCAAGACAATGCAGGAGGGGCTTTGGAACAAGTCTCTGAATCTCCTTGAGCGGCCCAGCCAGAGCCCGGACTTGAACCCAATCTAACATCTCTGGAGAGACCTGAAAATAACTGTGCAGTGACACTTCCCATCCAACCTGACAGAGCTTGAGAGGATCTGCAGAGAAGAAAGGGAGAAACTCCCCAAATACAGGTGTGCCAAGCTTGTAGCGTCATACACAAGACTCAAGACTGTAATTGCTGAAAAAGGTGCTTCAACAAAGTACTAAGTAATACATTTGCAAAAAAATTAAAACAGTTTTTGCTTTGTTATTATGGGGTATTGTGTGTAGATTGAGGAGGGGAAAAACAATTTAATACATTCTATAATAAGGCTCTAATGTAACAAAATGTGGAAAAAGTCAAGGGGTCTGAATACTTTCCGCATGCACGGTGTGTATATATATATATAAATATATTTGATTAAGAAAATGTCAATTTGATCAGTTTTATTCTTTGCTTTTCATATAAAAGCCGTGTGAACTGCAGAGGTTATTTAAGGGTGGCCCAATCAAGTGCTCAGACCAGCCACATAGCAGACATCTGTCCGACAATAAGTCAACGAACCTGGCATGCTGTAGCTTAGATAAATCCTCTGCCCTATTCAGGCCCAAGCACATTACAGGTTGATGAAATAATCCCACAACAGCTCGCATTAAAACTCTTGATCTTTTCGCTCATTGTTTTTTATTCACTTCATAAAAATTGAGGGATTACGTCTCGTTGTGGATTGAAAGGAGAGATAAAGAGCAAATCTCAGGGTGATTTTGTTTGGGAGATTTCTCAATAATCTCATCCCCTATTTCCCATAGGAGTGTTTTAACATTAGTTTTGCTCCGTCTCTACTCATGACATTGCAACAGCCTTTGATTGCAAGAAATGTAACTAGGACAGTATTATGGGGATTTCTACTGTTTTACACGGATCCGGTTGTGTGTGTGTTTGTTTGTGTGTCTGTCTGTGTGTGTGTGTGTGTCTGTGTGTGTGTGTGTATGTCTCTGTGTGTGTCTGTTCTTTCTGTGCCTGTCTGTGTCTATGTACACTGTCCTTTTCAGCACTGTTATGTCTTACACTGCTCAGAGACAGTCCCCTATGAAAATGTATTTTGTAGGGAGACCAAAATGAGACAAAAAGAAAAACTGTTTAGACAGTCTGGACACATCATAATACATATATATATATATATATATATATACAGTGCCTTGCGAAAGTATTCGGCCCACTTGAACTTTGCGACCTTTTGCCACATTTCAGGCTTCAAACATAAAGATATAAAACTGTATTTTTTTGTGAAGAATCAACAACAAGTGGGACACAATCATGAAGTGGAACGACATTTATTGGATATTTCAAACTTTTTTAACAAATCAAAAACTGAAAAATTGGGTGTGCAAAATTATTCAGCCCCTTTACTTTCAGTGCAGCAAACTCTCTCCAGAAGTTCAGTGAGGATCTCTGAATGATCCAATGTTGACCTTAATGACTAATGATGATAAATACAATCCACCTGTGTGTAATCAAGTCTCCGTATAAATGCACCTGCACTGTGATAGTCTCAGAGGTCTGTTAAAAGCGCAGAGAGCATCATGAAGAACAAGG
The DNA here is from genome assembly GCF_002021735.2 of Oncorhynchus kisutch. Taxonomy (NCBI): domain Eukaryota; kingdom Metazoa; phylum Chordata; class Actinopteri; order Salmoniformes; family Salmonidae; genus Oncorhynchus; species Oncorhynchus kisutch. The sequence continues at coordinate 17,207,993 of NC_034186.2, read as the reverse complement.
AACACACCAGGCAGGTCCGAGATACTGTTGTGAAGAAGTTTAAAGCCGGATTGGATACAAAAGGATTTCCCAAGCTTTAAACATCCCAAGGAGCACTGTGCAAGGGATAATATTGAAATGGAAGGAGTATCAGACCACTGCAAATCTACCAAGACCTGACCGTCCCTCTAAACTTTCAGCTCATACAAGGAGAAGACTGATCAGAGATGCAGCCAAGAGGCCCATGATCACTCTGGATGAACTGCAGAGATCTACAGCTGAGGTGGGAGACTCTGTCCATAGGACAACAATCAGTCGTATATTGCACAAATCTGGCCTTTATGGAAGAGTGGCAAGAAGAAAGCCATTTCTTAAAGATATCCATAAAAAGTGTCGTTTAAAGTTTGCCAAAAGCCACCTGGGAGACACACCAAACATGTGGAAGAAGGTGCTCTGGTCAGATTACACCAAAATTGAACTTTTTGGCAACAATGCAAAATGTTATGTTTGGCGTAAAAGCAACACAGCTCATCACCCTGACCACACCATCCCCACTGTCAAACATGGTGGTGGCAGCATCATGGTTTGGGCCTGCTTTTCTTCAGCAGGGACAGGGAAGATGGTTAGAATTGATGGGAAGATGGATGGAGCCAAATACAGGACCATTCTGGAAGAAAACCTGATGGAGTCTGCAAAAGACCTGAGACTGGGACAGAGATTTGTCTTCCAACAAGACAATGATCCAAAACATAAAGCAAAATCTACAATGGAATGGTTCAAAAATAAACATATCCAGGTGTTAGAATGGCCAAGTCAAAGTCCAGACCTGAATCCAATCGAGAATCTGTGGAAAGAACTGAAAACTGCTGTTCACAAATGCTCTCCATCCAACCTCACTGAGCTCGAGCTGTTTTGCAAGGAGGAATGGGAAAAAATTTCAGTCTCTCGATGTGCAAAACTGATAGAGACATACCCCAAGCGACTTACAGCTGTAATCGCAGCAAAAGGTGGCGCTACAAAGTATTAACTTAAGGGGGCTGAATAATTTTGCACGACCAATTTTTCCGTTTTTGATTTGTTAAAAAAGTTTGAAATATCCAATAAATGTCGTTCCACTTCAAGATTGTGTCCCACTTGTTGTTGATTATTCACAAAAAACTACAGTTTTATATCTTCATGTTTGAAGCCTGAAATGTGGCAAAAGGTCGCAAAGTTCAAGGGGGCCGAATACTTTCGCAAGGCACTGTATATATATATATATATAAGCAATAAGGCTCAATGAGATGTGGTATATGGCCAATATACAGTGCCTTGCGAAAGTATTCGGCCCCCTTGAACTTTGCGACCTTTTGCCACATTTCAGGCTTCAAACATAAAGATATAAAACTGTATTTTTTTGTGAAGAATCAACAACAAGTGGGACACAATCATGAAGTGGAACGACATTTATTGGATATTTCAAACTTTTTTAACAAATCAAAAACTGAAAAATTGGGCGTGCAAAATTATTCAGCTCCTTTACTTTCAGTGCAGCAAACTCTCTCCAGAAGTTCAGTGAGGATCTCTGAATGATCCAATGTTGACCTAAATGACTAATGATGATAAATACAATCCACCTGTGTGTAATCAAGTCTCCGTATAAATGCACCTGCACTGTGATAGTCTCAGAGGTCCGTTAAATGCACAGAGAGCATCATGAAGAACAAGGAACACACCAGGCAGGTCCGAGATACTGTTGTGAAGAAGTTTAAAGCCGGATTTGGATACAAAAAGATTTCCCAAGCTTTAAACATCCCAAGGAGCACTGTGCAAGCGAGAATATTGAAATGGAAGGAGTATCAGACCACTGCAAATCTACCAAGACCTGGCCGCCCCTCTAAATTTTCAGCTCATACAAGGAGAAGAATGATCAGAGATGCAGCCAAGAGGCCCATGATCACTCTGGATGAACTGCAGAGATCTACAGCTGAGGTGGGAGACTCTGTCCATAGGACAACAATCAGTCGTATATTGCACAAATCTGGCCTTTATGGAAGAGTGGCAAGAAGAAAGCCATTTCTTAAAGATATCCATAAAAAGTGTCGTTTAAAGTTTGCCACAAGCCACCTGGGAGACACACCAAACATGTGGAAGAAGGTGCTCTGGTCAGATGAAACCAAAATTTTACTTTTTGGCAACAATGCAAAACGTTATGTTTGGCGTAAAAGCAACACAGCTCATCACCCTGAACACCCCATCCCCACTGTCAAACATGGTGGTGGCAGCATCATGGTTTGGGCCTGCTTTTCTTCAGCAGGGACAGGGAAGATGGTTAAAATTGATGGGAAGATGGATGGAGCCAAATACAGGACCATTCTGGAAGAAAACCTGATGGAGTCTGCAGAAGACCTGAGACTGGGACGGAGATTTGTCTTCCAACAAGACAATGATCCAAAACATAAAGCAAAATCTACAATGGAATGGTTCAAAAATAAACATATCCAGGTGTTAGAATGGCCAAGTCAAAGTCCAGACCTGAATCCAATCGAGAATCTGTGGAAAGAACTGAAAACTGCTGTTCACAAATGCTCTCCATCCAACCTCACTGAGCTCGAGCTGTTTTGCAAGGAGGAATGGGAAAATATTTCAGTCTCTCGATGTGCAAAACTGATAGAGACATACCCCAAGCGACTTACAGCTGTAATCGCAGCAAAAGGTGGCGCTACAAAGTATTAACTTAAGGGGGCTGAATAATTTTGCACGCCCAATTTTTCAGTTTTTGATTTGTTAAAAAAAGTTTGAAATATCCAATAAATGTCGTTCCACTTCATGATTGTGTCCCACTTGTTGTTGATTCTTCACAAAAAAATACAGTTTTATATCTTTATGTTTGAAGCCTGAAATGTGGCAAAAGGTTCGCAAAGTTCAAGGGGGCCGAATACTTTCGCAAGGCACTGTACCACGGCTAAGGGCCGTTCTTATGCTTGACGCAACGCTGAGTGCTACGACACAGCCCTTATCCGTGGTATATTGGCCACATATCACAAACCCCTGAGGTGCCTTATTGCTATTATAAACTGGTTACCAACGTAATTAGAGCAGTACAAATAAATGTTTTGTCATACCTGTGGTATACGGTCTGATACACCATGGCTGTGAGCCAATCAGCACTCAGGGCTGGAACCACCCAGTTTATAAAGACTTATTAATTCCTTTATTACACGGGTCCATAGAAAGCATGGAAGGGTTCTCTTTTCCCACGAGTATACCTGTTGGGATTATTTAGGACTTTCATGTGACCCTCTGTCTTCATGTGGCCATCTGTCCTTTAATATCTTATCATTATTAGCACCCATAAATACATGAAAAAATACATTAAATCACTTGCACTGTCCAGCTGATACAGAGTCTTATCATTGTGTGTATGGATGTGTTTGTGTCCGTGTGTGTGCTTGTCTGTTGTAACTGCCATTGACAATGCAGTAATGGTCTGACATTGTTTTGTGTGTGTGTGTGTGTGTGTGTGTGTGTGTGTGTGTGTGTGTGTGTGTGTGTGTGTGTGTGTGTGACCGCTACGCCTCCGTCTCACAAGTAATACATTCATTCATAACCGTGACTTTGATATTTCTGTGAGTGCTCAGACTGATCCCTATCATGCAACCCCTATGGGAGAACAGAACACATCTGTCTGTCAACCTTCAGTCTATTTTAATACACAGAACAGCAGACTGCTGCTGCAGCTCAACAATGGAGCTACACTTAAATGTAGCATGCTTCGCAATCTGTAGAATGTATGCATACTTATGCAAGAAAGTATAGTGTTTGTGTGTGTGCTTGTGCCACGTTGGAAAGACATATTAACCTCTGTCAGCTACAACAAACACAGGGAGAATATTCCTGCTTGGCCTTGATGACACAGCTGCATAATTTAACAGCATTAGGTCAAGCAAACTCCTTGATGTGAGCTCCCTTGAAATTGACTTTCCAATTCAGTGTTCTTGTGTGGTACTGACATACCCATGCTGCTTTCAGCAGGGAAACTGACATGACGACATCTCATTTTACATGGTTTGTCTTACCTGTTGTTCAGTGAGGAAAAATAGAAAATAGAATCGAATTTTTCGAAAACATCTAGCTTTTAAGGTTAAAGCTCCTATCAAACAAACTATCTGAGGAGACTACCAGTGATTTCTCCATCTCAATAAACAGACAACTCTGTAGTCCCTTCGGAGGACTGTGTGACTTGGCTTTTAACTCACTCTTACAATCAATCCCCCACAGATTTATCTAATCACCACATCTCCCATTCTCTCATAGATCGATATGAGATGTACAAGACCTACCAAAACTATACAAGGGTGATTACCCACTGGGAACAGACGTCAATTTAACATCTATTCCGTGTTGGTTCAAAGTCATTTCATTAAACAATGTTGATTTAACCAGTGTGTGCCGAGTGGGTAGGGATTCAGGGAGTACTTTAATATGAATCAGTATTTACTTCATAACTGTTAACACTGTCATGTAAAATGACAGCACTAAGACAAAACACTTCACTTCATCAAACAACAACTTGTTTTGGATCAAGTAAAGTAAAGAGGAACAAACAAGCATAATAATGCAGATAAAATAGTCTCAGGTGAATTGACCGTAGTAGATACTAGATGGTACAAACACTACCACAGCGTCAGTATCCATCCATACATAACATAGCAGTATTATCCACATTACATAATAAAGACATGCACTTGAATCTGAAATCTCACCTGCGGCATCTGCTAAAAATTTCAAAGGCATCCTAATTGACTCCCATCCACCTTGCATGTCAAACAGCTTGTTTGTGGATTTGTTCTGGTATATTCCAGGAAAAATGATAGCTCATTAACACAGGGCTTGGATCGACCAATTAGAAACAGTCATTAGAGAAGCATGAAGTGCATACTGCTTGGCACTCTGCTCATCAGATTAAAATGAGATCTCTCTGTACATACATGCACACACACACACACACACACACACACACACACACACACACACACACACACACACACACACACACACACACACACACACACACACACACACACACACACACACACACACACACACACACACACACATGGAGACACTGGACACCAGACTACATGATTACAGAATAATTTGGTGTCTGAATGACCTCCCTGGTTTCAAATATGCTCATTAGAGATAATATGGCACAGGGCATACAATATGTCACCTTGAAAGGATAAAGACAAGAGCAAGGACCCTTAGCTTAGATCAATACCTCAGCAACCAGCATCCAATAGGAATATACTGACATTTGACACATTCTGTACCACCTTCCTGTCCAACAAGATGCTGTTCCATACATAACCACAACACAGACCACAGACCAATTCATCTACAGTAACTCCTTAACAATGTGTAGGTTTGACATTCAAAAAATGTTGTTGCAGTTTGACATCGTACAACAAAAGGCTAACAAACAATTTATAGATTAATTGCTTATGAAGGCAACATTCTTGTCCATTCTGTACATTCTAGTTCTATACATCTACACACGTCTTTGTGTTGCTTCCCACAAACAAAAGCCGTGGATGTTCCTAGTTAGTACGCCCACCACATCCTCACCTCTGACCCCTGCATAGCACAACATAACAGCACTCCTGACCTGTACAGGTTGTCACCATACCTAGTTGTATGAGCCGAGACGGACCTCATTATGATTCTGACAGGTTTACATACATAACTTCTTTAGCTCTATTTTTTTATATATTTTTTATTTTTACCTTTATTTAACTAGGCAAGTCAGTTAAGAACAAATTCTTATTTTCAATGACGGCCTAGGAACAGTGGGTTAACTGCCTGTTCAGGGGCAGAACGACAGATTTGTACCGTGTCAGCTCGGGGGTTTGAACTTGAGAGAGACAGAGGGATAGAGAGGGGGGGTGAGAAACAGAGGGGGAGAGAGAGAGGGGGGAGAGAGAAAGAAACAGAGGGAGCGAGAGAGAGGGGGGAGTGCGATCGGGAAAAAGAGCAAAAGAGAGAAATTAGGAAAAAGGAGAGAGACATAATGAGAGACAGAACAAGAGAACAAGAGAGATACACTTAATATTCTGACAGGATCCCATCTTGCTCCTGGGGACAAACAGAGGTCTGTTGTGTTGTGTCTCTCTGATTCATCCTTGTAAAGCCGTCTAATCATACCTCTGTTAAATGATGTTGTTGAGGAAGTAATCGCATCATGGTCATAGGAGAGCTGTTACATTACAGCAGCTCTCACTGCAGAACAATGCAAGTATGAAAACGCACGGAGAAAGATTGATGGTTACATTAACCCTATAATATAACCAGATTCAAATGTTCATGAATTTGGTATTCTGATCTTCTGTTAATGAATTCAAAATCATGTTTATGTACTGAATTGAATCCTAATTGAAAATCAACTCCTGCTCAGCCCCAACCCTATCTCTAGTACACACAGCATGCTGGGGATCAGCACGGGGATATGGAGAGCATAGAGACATGATTAGAAATACCTCTCTGCTCTATTTCCCCTCCCTCTGACTGTGTCTGGGTGTCAGGAGGTAGGCTACCTTCCTAGGAGGTCGAAGGTCAAACTCATTCCTACTCCTCACTGAGACGATATAATGATTGTTGTTGAACAGAAACGACTCTGTGTCTATCCACTTGTAAACTAGAGAACCAAAGGCATCATCGTTTGATATACCGATATACCGTGCCGAGACGCATCACACCAAGGAGAGAATATGTATTGTATGCAAATATATGAAAATTCAAGGAGTCGTCCCCTCCCCCAACAAAAACCCTGAACATCTTCCAGCAAGCGTCATAATTAAATCTGACCTTCGAACAGTGGTGTCCGCTCTATTTATAAAAATGAAAAGCTAATTAACGTATACGCTAAATGGCGTTGTCTATGCAGAGGCACGCAGAGGTTTAATGGCTATTAGAGAGAAGACTATTTCAATTTAAACTGCCTTCAGAAAGTTTTCATAACCTTTGACTTATTGCACATTTTGTTGCGTTACAGCCTGAAAACAAAATGGATGAAATAGATTTTTTTCCTCACCCATCTACACACAACATCCCATAATGACAAAGAGAAAATACGTTTTTAGAAATGTTGCTAATTAAATACAGAATACTTTGTATTCAGGACAACAAGTTAATTGCTTTGCCACATTTTTTGCAGTATTACTTTAGTGCCTTGTTGCAAACAAAGCTGTACAGGCTTCCTTCTTTTCAGTCTGACAATTAGGTTAATATTGTGGAGTAACTACTAACTACAGTGTTGTTGATCCATCCTCAGTTTTCTCCTATCACAGCCATTATTTTATTTTTTTAACCAGGCAAGTCAGTTAACAACAAATTCTTATTTACAATGACAGCCTAAGAACAGTGGGTTAACTGCCTTGTTCAGGGGCAGAATGACAAATCTTTACCTTGTCAGCTCCGGAATTCGATATAGCAAACTTTCGGTTACTAGTCCAACACTCTAATCACTAGGCTACGTGCCGCCCCAATTAAACTCTGTAACTGTTTTAAAGTCACCATTGGCCTCATGGTGAAATCTCTGAGCACTTTCCTTCCTCTAAGGCAACTGAGTTAGGAAGGACGCCTGTATCTTTGTAGTGACTGGGTGTATTGATACACCATCTAAAGTGTAATTAATAACTTCACCATGCTGAAAGGGATACTCAGTCAGATTGTTTTTATATACCTATCTACCAATAGTTAGCCTTCTTTGCGAGGCATTGGAAAACTCACTGGTCTTTGTGGTTGAAAATGTGTTTTAAATTCACTGCGCGACTGTATGACCTTACAGATAATGATATGGGGTACAGAGATGACGTAGTCATTCAGAAATCTAAATCACTTATTATATGACTTGTAAAGCATATTTTTACTCCTGAACTTATTTAGGCTTGCCATAACAAAGGGGTTGAAAACGTATTGACTCAAGACATTTCAGCTTTTCATTTTTTATTAATTTGTAAAAACATACTAAAACAATTCCACGTTGACATTATGGGGTATTGTGTGTAGGCCAGTGACAAAACAAAATCTACATTTAATCACTTTCATGTTCAGGCTGTAACACAACACAATGTGGAAAAAGGCGAGGTGTGGGAATACTTTCTGAAGGCAGAAAGACTGACTTCTTCCATTTCCTCTTCAGCCCCTCAGACCCTCTCCTGCATTCTAGAGGACCATTTGCTCATTTTAGGGGAAATCCTCTGAAAGATTTTCAGAGGACATGACACAGAGAACGAGCCAGTAGCATAACACCAGCATACCATTTTCCCAGCAGCATACGACCCTGCATTCCACGGCTGGCTTGCCTCTGAAGCTAAGCGGGATTGGTCCTGGTCAGTTGCTGGATGGGAGACCAGATGCTGCTGGAAGTGGTGTTGGAGGGCTAGTAGGAAGCACTCTTTCCTCTGATCTAAAAAAAATACCCCAAGGCAGTGATTGGGGACGTTGCCCAGTGTAGGTTGCAGTCTTTTGGATGGGATGTTAAACAGGTGTCCTGAATCTCTGTGGTCACTAAAGATCCCATGGCACTTATTGTAAGAGTAGCGGTGTTAACCCCCGATGTCCTGATTGAATTCACAATTCGACCACCTAATCATCCCTAGCTTCCATTTGGCTCATTCATCCCCCATCCTCTCCCCTGTAACTATTCCCCAGGTCATTTCTGTTAATGGGAATGTATTCTCAGTCAACTTACCTGGTAAAATAAGGGTTAAAAACTAAAACAAAGAGCCCCTAAGTGTCGATGTGCCCTTGAGCAAGGCACGTAACTCTAACTGTTCCTGTATGTCGCTCTGGATAAGAGTGTCTGCTAAATTACTCAAATAATCATGCAAATGTGGGTCAGAATTGAAATGGCAAAGTGTCCTTTATTTCCTAAAAAAAAAGTGGATTTATTTTCTCATTCAATCTCGACTGACCCTTTTCGTGGTATTCTACCATTATATTCTCCTACCGCTGTAGAGATAGCTCTGTATGTCCCAGTCAAAGTTCAATTAATGTTTGATGTGCATTAAACTCATGTCGTGTAAGGTGAAACCCCTGACGCACATATAGTGTTTACTCAAAGGGTCCATCAAATGTGTTCCCTCAGCCTAAAAAGTCACACTGTCAGAAAGTCAGTTAAACAGACAGCCAAAGGTTCCTGCCCATGTAAGACTTGGGGGTTCACTGTCTGACTGTGAGACATTGGTGTGAAACCCTTTGTGCTTTAACAAAGGATGGCAGAGTAGAATAGAGTTCACAGCTAGAGCCCAGAGAGAGATAGGGAGAAAGAGCGAGAGAGAGAGAGAGAGAGCGAGACAAACAATAAGTGTGCGATTAAAATTGGCAGAAAACACACACATTTCTTTCCACAGGGCCATGGGGTGAGACAGTGATGCAGCTTGAGTCCCACCCTCTTCAACATATACATCAATGGATTGGCGAGGGCACTAGAACAGTCTGCAACACCCAGCCTCACCCTACTAGAATCTGAAGTCAAACGTCTACTGTTTACTGATGATCTGGCACTTCTGTCCCCAAGCAAGGAGGGCCTACAGCAGCACCTAGATCTTCTGCACAGGTTCTGTCAGACCTGGGCCCTGACAGTAAATCTCAGTAAGACAAAAATAATGGTGTTCCAGAAAAAGTCCAGTTGCCAGGACCACAAATACAACTTCTATCTAGAGTACACAGAAAACAATATATACTTCAGCCTAAACATCAGCACCACCGGTAACTTTCACAAAGATGTGAATAATCTGTGAGACAAGGCAGGAAGGCCTTCTACGCCATCAAAAGGAACATACATTTTGACATACCAATTAGGATCTGGCTAAAAATACTTGAATCAGTTATAGAACCAATTGTCCTTTATGCTTGTGAGGTCGGGGGTCCACTCACCAACCAAGAATTCACAAAATGGGACAAACACCAAATTGAGACTGCATGCAGAATCCTGCAAAAACATCTCTGTGTATAACGTAAAACACCAAATAATGCATGCAGAGCAGAATTAGGCCGATACCCGCTAATGATCAAACTCCAGAAAACAGCTGTTAAATTCTACAACCACCTAAAAGTAATGATTCCCAAACCTTCCATAACAAAGCCGTCACCTACATAGACATTAATCTAGAGAAGAGTCCCCTAAGCAAACTGACCCCACAGAGCCCCAGGACAGCAACAGCAACACAATTAGACACAACCAAATAATGAGAAAACAAAAATATAATTATTTGACACATTGGAAATAATTTACCAAGAAACAGAACACAAATTATTTTTGGCCCTAAACAGAGAGTACAGAGTGGTAGAATACCTGACCACTGTGACTGACCCAAAATGAAGGAAAGCTTTGACTATGTACAGACTCAGTAAGCATGACCATGCTATTGAGAGAGGCTGCTGTAGGCTGACCTGGCTTTCAAAAGAAAACAGGCTATGGGCACACTGCCCACAAACACCATTGTTAAAGCAACGCATATTTATGTTTATTTTTTTTCTCTTTTGTACTTTAACTATTTGCACATCATTATAACACTTTCCATGGCCATAATATGACATTTGAAATCTGTATATGCCAAAAAAAGCCCTTTGATTGTAATTGAATTAAGAGAGAGAACAAGAACGAGAGGGAGATTGAGAGAAATGAGAGAAAGAAAGAACCAGAGATAGATAAAGAAAGATAACAATCACTCTATTTCTCTTCGTTTGTCTCTCTTTCTCAGTGTCTCTCTCTATCTCTCTTTTTCTTTCACTGCAGTAAAATGTGTTTTGCTGAAATCAATAGAATTGACCATGTATCTCTAGTAAAAAATTTGACCACCGAACAAAACAAGAAGGACACCACAGAAACTTCCTCTAAAGAATTTTGGAGGAGTGATTTTTAGTCTTAGATTATTTTTTTTAAAGCCTAAACTGGACAAATAAGTGAATCAAACTAATGAACTTGTGAGGATGTTGGTAAAATGAAAAAATTTAGAGTAAAGCGCAGGACACAGTTCAGAGTAATCATCCAAAATTTACTCCAAAATAAGTAAGATTCCAACAAGGAACAAATACAATAATCCCAAGCACGAACAATGAGAACCCACATGACAAAAAATAACGTACAAAACAGAAAGGGAAATCAGAGGGTTAAATAAGGAACATAATTAATGGAATAGAAACCAGGTGTGTATGATCAAGACAAAACAAAACGAAAATGAAACATAGATCAGTGGTGTCTAGAAAGCCGGTGACGTCGACCGCCAAACACCGACCGAATAAGGAGAGGGACAAACTTCGGCCGAGGTCGTGACAGAACTCTTAAACTATTGTTCGTTCTCTTAAAAAACGTTTATTGAAGTACATTCTTTTAACAATGAATTCATATCTATGTATATGTGATGATTCAGTGGCTTAGGCTGTCACAGGACATGATGCTAGCCATGCCAAGGTTGTGGGTTCAATTCCTGACGTGATCACCTACTCACTATACTGTAAGTTACTTTGCATAAAAGAGACAGACATACATGCAGTAGTGTGGGTGCTCTGATGAGGGGAGGGACCAGGGAGGGATGGGAGGAGTCTAGTTAAGGGAATGACAATGACACATCTGGAACTATATATCTGGCTTGCTTTGTCCCTTCAACTTCTGGCTTACTCTGTCCCTTCATTCTAGCTTACTCTGTCCCTTCATTCTAGCTTACTCTGTCCCTTCAACTTCTGGTTTGCTCTGTCCCTTCAACTTCTAGCTTACTCTGTCCCTTCAACTTCTAGCTTACTCTGTCCCTTCAACTTCTGGCTTACTCTGTCCCTTCAACTTCTGGCTTACTCTGTCCCTTCAACTTCTAGCTTACTCTGTCCCTTCAACTTCTAGCTTACTCTGTCCCTTCAACTTCTAGCTTACTCTGTCCCTTCAACTTCTGGCTTACTCTGTCCCTTCAACTTCTAGCTTACTCTGTCCCTTCAACTTCTAGCTTACTCTGTCCCTTCAACTTCTGGCTTACTCTGTCCCTTTCAACTTCTAGCTTACTCTGTCCCTTCAACTTCTAGCTTACTCTGTCCCTTCAACTTCTAGCTTACTCTGTCCCTTCAACTTCTGGCTTACTCTGTCCCTTCAACTTCTGGCTTACTCTGTCCCTTCAACTTCTAGCTTACTCTGTCCCTTCAACTTCTAGCTCACTCTGTCCCTTCAACTTCTGGCTTACTCTGTCCCTTCAACTTCTGGCTTACTCTGTCCCTTCAACTTCTGGCTTACTCTGTCCCTTCAACTTCTGGCTTACTCTGTCCCTTCAACTTCTGGCTTACTCTGTCCCTTCAACTTCTGGCTTACTCTGTCCCTTCAACTTCTAGCTTACTCTGTCCCTTCAACTTCTAGCTCACTCTGTCCCTTCAACTTCTAGCTTACTCTGTCCCTTCAACTTCTAGCTTACTCTGTCCCTTCAACTTCTAGCTCACCCTGTCCCTTCAACTTCTGGCTTACTCTGTCCCTTCAACTTCTGGCTTACTCTGTCCCTTCAACTTCTAGCTTACTCTGTCCCTTCAACTTCTAGCTTACTCTGTCCCTTCAACTTCTGGCTTACTCTGTCCCTTTCAACTTCTAGCTTACTCTGTCCCTTCAACTTCTAGCTTACTCTGTCCCTTCAACTTCTAGCTTACTCTGTCCCTTCAACTTCTGGCTTACTCTGTCCCTTCAACTTCTGGCTTACTCTGTCCCTTCAACTTCTAGCTTACTCTGTCCCTTCAACTTCTAGCTCACTCTGTCCCTTCAACTTCTGGCTTACTCTGTCCCTTCAACTTCTGGCTTACTCTGTCCCTTCAACTTCTAGCTTACTCTGTCCCTTCAACTTCTAGCTTACTCTGTCCCTTCAACTTCTAGCTCACTCTGTCCCTTCAACTTCTAGCTTACTCTGTCCCTTCAACTTCTAGCTTACTCTGTCCCTTCAACTTCTAGCTCACCCTGTCCCTTCAACTTCTGGCTTACTCTGTCCCTTCAACTTCTGGCTTACTCTGTCCCTTCAACTTCTAGCTCACTCTGTCCCTTCAACTTCTGGCTTACTCTGTCCCTTCAACTTCTAGCTTACTCTGTCCCTTCAACTTCTAGCTCACTCTGTCCCTTCAACTTCTGGCTTACTCTGTCCCTTCAACTTCTGGCTTACTCTGTCCCTTCAACTTCTAGCTTACTCTGTCCCTTCAACTTCTAGCTTACTCTGTCCCTTCAACTTCTAGCTCACTCTGTCCCTTCAACTTCTAGCTTACTCTGTCCCTTCAACTTCTAGCTTACTCTGTCCCTTCAACTTCTAGCTCACTCTGTCCCTTCAACTTCTAGCTTACTCTGTCCCTTCAACTTCTGGCTTACTCTGTCCCTTCAACTTCTGGCTTACTCTGTCCCTTCAACTTCTAGCTTACTCTGTCCCTTCAACTTCTAGCTTACTCTGTCCCTTCAACTTCTAGCTTACTCTGTCCCTTCAACTTCTGGCTTACTCTGTCCCTTCAACTTCTAGCTTACTCTGTCCCTTCAACTTCTAGCTTACTCTGTCCCTTCGACTTCTGGCTTACTCTGTCCCTTCAACTTCTAGCTTACTCTGTCCCTTCAACTTCTAGCTTACTCTGTCCCTTCAACTTCTAGGTTACTCTGTCCCTTCAACTTCTGGCTTACTCTGTCCCTTCAACTTCTGGCTTACTCTGTCCCTTCAACTTCTAGCTTACTCTGTCCCTTCAACTTCTAGCTTACTCTGTCCCTTCAACTTCTGGCTTACTCTGTCCCTTCAACTTCTGGCTTACTCTGTCCCTTCAACTTCTAGCTTACTCTGTCCCTTCAACTTCTAGCTTACTCTGTCCCTTCAACTTCTAGCTCACTCTGTCCCTTCAACTTCTAGCTTACTCTGTCCCTTCAACTTCTAGCTTACTCTGTCCCTTTAACTTCTAGCTCACTCTGTCCCTTCAACTTCTGGCTTACTCTGTCCCTTCAACTTCTGGCTTACTCTGTCCCTTCAACTTCTAGCTCACTCTGTCACTTCAACTTCTGGCTTACTCTGTCCCTTCAACTTCTAGCTTACTCTGTCCCTTCAACTTCTAGCTCACTCTGTCCCTTCAACTTCTGGCTTACTCTGTCCCTTCAACTTCTGGCTTACTCTGTCCCTTCAACTTCTAGCTTACTCTGTCCCTTCAACTTCTAGCTTACTCTGTCCCTTCAACTTCTAGCTCACTCTGTCCCTTCAACTTCTAGCTTACTCTGTCCCTTCAACTTCTAGCTTACTCTGTCCCTTCAACTTCTAGCTCACTCTGTCCCTTCAACTTCTGGCTTACTCTGTCCCTTCAACTTCTGGCTTACTCTGTCCCTTCAACTTCTGGCTTACTCTGTCCCTTCAACTTCTTCTCTGACTGCTTCATTCCTCTGTATCCATCTCTCTGTGGACACAGCTGTTAGCCCAAGCTGGGACAACATCTCCGGTGGACAGACACACAGGGGACTACTGGGTCCAGCCAGTCACTCAGGGGACATTCAGTCAATCACATGCTGTTTGAAGGTCCACGCTGCATGCCTCACAGAGGGATATAGAGTTAGGAAAACAGATGAAGAGGTCCTAGCGGTCTCATACCACATCTGATGTGGCTGCACTGCAGGGGTCCTGTTCACATCACATTACATGATGGGGTCCTTCCCTGACCTGACTGTATCCTCACCACTGCCTGCCTGATCGTTTACTCCTCCTGTTTCTCACTTTAGGGCTCTTTGTCAGTTAATTTTTCCTCTATTCTACGCATCCTCTTTTCTCGCCTCCTCAGACTGCATTGGAGAAGAAGGTCTGACAGGACGACTTTGGACCTTCTCCTCCAATACGGTTTGAGAAGGGGACAAGGAGATGATGCAAGGAATTGCGGAAAGGTAAATTGAGGTAGAGCCTAGGACTCTTGTATACTGTGTAAACTCTGTCACTGGTGTTATTGTAGAGATGCTGGTTGTGTTGAGGTTGTTATGTCACCCTGCTGAGACAGTTGTTTATTAAAAGCACAGTCGGGTTTGAAATCCCTGTGATGGTTATTGATGTTTTCAAGTTTAGGGAAATTCAAGTAGGGAAACAACCAGACAATAACAGAATCTAAGAACAGCACCATACAAGACAACAGTGGTATCTTGCTACACCAGTCAATGCAATAGGCTATGTTGAACAGAAGTTACATACATTAAGTGACAGGGTTCAAATATGAGCTAAACATGGTAGATGATGAAAGAATCAGACTGTGTGGAAACATCATGAATAAATATTAAGTCAACCTTTTATTACCTTGAGATACATTTGTAACGACAATGTATGATATTTTACGATAAGGGACGTATGTTAAAGCTAAAGTGAATGGGAAAATCTTGTGAGACTGTGATGATATGATGTGGAAAAATTGTATTCCGAAAGGTCGAGGATTTTGAGGAAATGATCCATTCTCCAGAGGCAAATTCAAGCACCTCTACTTGCGGATATATTTTCCTCTTGGCGTTCATTTTTCCGGAACACAGGAGTGATGGTTGCTGATAATGGGCCTGTCACGGATCCTCGGATACTGCTGCTCATTCTGTTCACCAGTTCTGGAGGTCTACATCACCGGCTTTCTAGGCATCACTGAACAAGATTCATTATCATCAACCTGGAATGTCTTGTCTGATTACACACACCTGGTTCCCATTTCCCCTGATTAGTATGTGATATATGTGCCCTCTGTTCCCTCTGTCTTTGTCGGTTATTGTTCCCATGTCCGTTGGTGGTGTGAGTACCTATGTGTTGGTGCAGCTGTTAAGCTGTGTGCTTTATATATTGTGTATTATGGGTATCGTCCCGTGTCGTTCAACAGGGTTTACCCTCGCTCTTTTGTTTGGGTGGAGTCAAGTGTTTTTTTGTATACATGTTTGTTTTGGGTGTATTAAAAACCACTATTGTGTATTCCTGTGCCTGTCTCCAAATCCTTTATACCAGCGTGACAGGGCCTCTGTACGCCTATTTAGATGTTCAATTAAAAATCAGCCGTGTCCAGCTACAATAATAATTTACAACATTAACAATGTCTATACTGTATTTCTGATCAATTTGATGTTATTTTAATGGACAAAAATATGCTTTTCTTTCAAAAACAAGGACATTTCTAAGTGATCCCAAACCTTTGAACTGTAGTGTGTGTGTGTGTGTGTGTGTGTGTGTGTGTGTGTGTGTGTGTGTGTGTGTATGTATGTGTGTGTATATATATATATATATATATATATATATGTGTATATATATATATATATATATATATATATGTGTATATATATATATATATATATATATATGTATATATACAGTGCCTTGCCAAAGTATTCGGCCCCCTTGAACTTTGCGACCTTTTGCCACATTTCAGGCTTCAAACATAAAGATATAAAACTGTATTTTTTTGTGAAGAATCAACAACAAGTGGGACACAATCATGAAGTGGAACGACATTTATTGGATATTTCAAACTTTTTAAACAAATCAAAAACTGAAAAATTTGGTGTGCAAAATTATTACAATTCCAGGAATTGTGTACAGATTCTTGCAACATGGGGCTGTGCATTATCATGCTGAAACATGAGTTTGAGTTCATTTTATTTTTACAGGGACAGTGCACATTAATCAACGTTTCAGTAAAATTGCCAGTTTTAGCCAGCCAGCTAATTTTCAACCGCAGTCCCTGGGCAGGTTATTAAAAACAATTACAATATAGACAATAGCAACATAGGACAAGCAAGACAGCATACAGAAAGAGCAACATAGGACAAGCAAGACGTAGCATACAGACAGAGCAGCATAGAACAAAATGCAGCAAGACAATATTCATAAAAGCAACAAATTGTTTCCACACCTCACAAGCTACAGACAACATGGAAAGCGGCAACACACAGCTATGGATTATGTTCACAAATCTGATTGACCTTTAGCCATGTCTTCATGCATTTTGTGAAAGTGTGATATGTGGTGCAGTTATGTGTGTCTGATGGCAGTGTATTCCAGACATGGGAAGCTCTCACAGAGAAAGCAGATTTACTAAAGGTGCTTTTCCTTAAGGGAACTATACAGTCACCTCTCATGGCAGACCTTGTGGATCTGCTGCCAAATGTTTGGGTTTTCTGTTTAACAAAAATACTGAGTGGAGGGGGAGCCAGGCCATTTAGGATCTTGAATACAAGACATGCGTCGGTGTATTGCACAAGATTTTCCCCACTCAGGAGCTCATGCTTTCTGAGGATGTAACAGTGATGATGCCTATTGGGCTTCCTATCAAGCACTTTGAAAGCCTGTTTGTAGACAGACTGAATAGGTTTTAATGTAGTACAGCAAGCTTGGGCCCAACTAGTCAAGCAGTATGTTAAGTGGGGGAGTATCACAGATTTAAAGTACAGTTTTGCTTCCTCTGTAGTCAAACAATTTCGTATAAATCGGAAATTAGCTAGGTTAAATCTGAATCTGAATCTGAATTACCTTTCTCACATGCTTTTTAAAAGAGAGGTTGGAATCAAGTATGATGCCAAGGTACTTAAAATCAGATACCACCTGGAGCTTCTCCCCTGACACATAGATATCTGGCTCAGTAGCATCTGTTGCCTTCTTTGTGAAGAACATGCAAACCGTTTTTTTCACATGGAGATGCAAACACGAGTCACTGAGCCACTTTGTAACCTGGACCATTACAGTAGTGAGTTCTTGTGCAGCTTGTTGTTTGCTCTTTGCATGCACATATATCACTGTATCATCTGTGTACATTTGAACTTCAGACCCAGTACAGACAGAAGGCAGATCATTAATGCTTCTCCACCTGCATTGCTTGCTGTTTGGGGTTTTAGGCTGGGTTTCTGTACAGCACTTTGAGATATCAGCTGATGTACGAAGGGCTATATAAATAAATTTGATTTGATTTGATTTGATTAATGTACAGGCTGAACAGGAGGGGCCCCAGTATTGACCCTTGGGGCATGCCCACATCATAGCTAAGGGTGGGCGACAGCTCATTGCACACTCTGACACACTGAGTTCTGCCTTCAAGGTATGATTTCATCCATCTCAGGGCATGGGGGAAAAGTTGAACTTGGACAATTCTGCGATGAGAATCTCATAGTTAACAGTATCAAAAGCCTTCCTTAGGTCCAGAAACACAGCCCCAACAACGCCCCCTTGGACTTCACATTTTCCAGAAGAAAGCAGTTGGCCGTTTCTGTGGAGTGTTTCGTTCTGAAGACAAACTGCATGGAGTGTAATGTGAAGGGGCTGTTGTTGAGGTGGGCAATTAGTTGTTCTGGTAAAACACTTTTCAATAACATTTGACACCACAGGTAGTATACTAATGGGCCTGTAGTTACTCACGTCAGCAGGGTCGATCCAATTTAAAGATGGCCATTATTATGGCCGACTTCCATACCCTTGGAAACACCCCTAGGCCAATAGATGTGTTGGTGACCTTAGTAATGGGGCCAATGAGTGACTCTTTGTAGTTTTTAAGAAAGGTAGAGTCCAGCCCAAACACATATTTGGCTTTAGAGTTCTTTAGTGAGCTAATCACCTTGTTCACCTTTGACTCAGAAACCTCCCTTATGATGAAGACAAGTTGAGTGTCATTTACTAGCACTGAGCCCAAGAAACCAGTGGAGTGGTTCTGTGTCAGTACCCTGACAGAGTCAATAAAGTAGGAATTAAAAGCTATTGCTATTTCGACTGTATCCTGTGTTAGATTGTTATTCACCATGATGTCTAGTCTTTTTGCAGTGTTACTATGATCTTTCCCTATTAACTTTTTTAGATTCTCCCAAATCAATTTAGAATTTCCCTTTGCTTCACCAATTATGTTAATAAAAAAGTTGCCTTGGCCTGTCTGATTTCTTTCATCACCTTATTTCTCAACATGGTAAACATACGTCTGTCATGCTCTAATTTGGATCTTAGGGCTATTTTTAGAGCATAATCTTGTTCTTTCATCAATTTCCAGATTTCTCCATTTAGCCATTTAGCCAGGTTTGGATTAGATTTTCTTTAGGAAACCATTTATTGTAGTCTGGATTGTGGATAGAAAAACCTGACTATCAGCTCCCACGTCTGTATAGGACAAGAGATCTTTCCAGTTAATTCCCTTAATTGCGTTTTGAAAATAGTTTAATTCACTCTTAGGTATTCTTAGTTGATCCGACTTTCTAACAGTAGAGAGGTTAAACCTGCTCTTAGACAGCTTTCAGATAGCCCAGTAACCATATTGAATGATTTAGTCACTCTCTCTGGTTTATTACTGAACACCAAATCAATCTGTGTTTTAGAACAACAAGTCACCCTGGTTGGCCCTTTAACTAGCTGTGTAAGGTCAAAGGTATTAGTGAATCATTTGAGGGTTTTCCTACCAGACTTGCCTTCATAATTAATATTAAAATCTCCCATTAAGATGACCTTTTTCCCAAAATCACATTCCCTAAGCATGGTATTAAACTGATAAAAAAACACACTTTTGGTGGAAGGTGGCCTATACATTCCAATAAGGGTAAAAGACATTTGGGTCGACAGTGTAACGTTCAGGCCAATACAGTCTAGTTCATTATCACATGACCACTCAATTTGTTTACATCGGATATGTTCTTTAATGTAAATCATCACACCCCCTCCTCTTCCTTCAATCCCGTCTCTCTTGAAGACATTGTAGCCAATCACAATCACAGCAGCATAAGGAGAGTTTGTTATGGAGCCATGTCTCTGAGAAGCAGAGGAAGTCAAGGTTGGAGGTTGTGAGTAGATGTTGAATTTGATCACTTTTTGGAATGACACTAGGAATGGTCAAGTGCCCCCCTAGTAGTCCCTTGGGCTTAGCTCGTGGGTCCCAGATGACTGGAGAGGGATTGACACATTGAAAAAAGTTAAATGTTCTGTGTTTTCTGACGGCTGGGTTATGGCTGTTTTGTTTAGTTTTGATTAGGGGCAGTTCGGTAGCGTAATTAACAATCCCTCCCGCCTGCACTGGATGCGGGGAACTAATTAAAACAGCTTGTGTACCAGAAGCAGAGTCAAGGATCACATATAGAGACTTGGGTATGTTTAAAGGGTCAAAATCTATCCTGGAGCCGGGTGAGTCGAGAGAAACCATGGGACCATAGCACTCACCCACTTCCACAGCAGTGACAATCAGTGGACGAGGCCATCCACTGCTTTACACTCCGGTGAGTATCGCTGGCTCGGTGATGTTGGGCCCAGGGTTGAGGCTGGCTCGGTGATGTTAGGCCCAGGGTTGAGGCTGGCTCGGTGATGTTGGGCCCAGGGTTGAGGCTGGCTCGGTGATGTTAGGCCCAGGATTGAGTTGCACATCCCCGGAGAGTAGGAGGGTAGTGAACAGGTAGTTTAACAGTTTCCGATAAATGTAGGACTGTCGGTGCCATCTTCCAGCATCCTGGCTCCGGTGCCCATGGAGTTAGGAGGGGCTGCTCATAGGGAGACTGGAGCAGGAGCCAGCACGTGCACCATGTGTGGCCGCAGAGGACACACCGCCGGTCGGTGCCGTGTTTGTTCCTCTGGGAGTCGAGGCAACAGCAACATATGTCTCTGAATCCCTGCGTCAGGGGTACATTTGGCCCCTTCACCTGCCTCCTCCAGTTAAATTTTTGTGAAGAAGAAGGATGGAGATTTACGCCCGTGCATTGACTATAGAGGTCTCAATCAAATCACGGTGAGGTACAGTCAAACTGTACGGTGAGGTATAGTCAATGCATGGGGCGCTCTTCTTCACGAAACTGGATCTCAGGAGTGCATATAACCTTGTGCGTATCTGGGAGGGAGACGAGTGGAATACAGCGTTTAGTACCACCACAGGGCATTATGAGTACCTAATCATGCCGTATGGTTTGATGAATGCTCCATCAGTTTTCCAATCCTTTGTAGACGAGATTTTCAGGGACCTGCACGGGCAGGGTGTAGTGGTGTATATAGATGACATTCTGATATACTCCACTACACGCGCCGAGCATGTGTCCTTGGTGTTTAAGGTACTTGGATGACTGTTGGAGCATGACCTGTATGTCAAGGCTGAGAAAGGCCTGTTCTTTCAGCAGGCCGTCTCCTTCCTAGCGTATTGCATTTCCACATCAAGGGTGGAGATGGAGAGTGACCACATTGCAGCCGTGCGTAATTGGCCGACTCCCACCATGGTAAGGAGGTGCAGCGCTTTTTAGGATTTGCCAATTACTACCAGAGATTTATCCAGTGTTTTGGCCAGGTTGCTGCTCCCATTACCTCACTGCTGAAGGGGGGTCCGGTACGGTTGCAGTGGACGGCTGAGGCGGACAGGGCTTTTGGGCAGCTAAGAGCTCTGTTTACTTCTGCTCCCTTGCTGGCCCATCCGTATCCCACTTTGGCATTCATAGTAGAGGTGGACGTGTCCGAGGCTGGGATAGGAGAAATGCTCTCACAGTGCTCGGGCACGCCACCAAAACTCCGCCCCTGTGTTTTCTTTTCGAAGAAGCTCAGCCCAGCAGAACGCAACTATGATGTGGGGGGCCGGGAGTTGTTGGCTGTGGTTAAAGCGTCGAAGGCGTGGAGACATTGGCTTGAGGGGGATAAACACCCTTTCCTCATCTGGACTGACCACCGCAACCTGGAGTACATCCGGGTAGCGAGGAGACCGAATCCTCATCAGGCAAGGTGGGCCATGTTCTTTACCCGTTTTGTGTTTATCCTACAGACCAGGTTCCCAGAATAAGAAGGCAGACGCAATGTCCCGGCTGTATGACACAGAGGAGCAGCCCATGGATCAGACTCCCATACTCCCGGCCTCCTGCCTGGTAGCGCCGGTCGTGTGGGAGCTGGATGAGGACATTGAGCAGGCGATGCGTACAGAGCCCGCTCCCCTCCAGTGTTCCTTTGGGCGTATATACGTTCCGTCTGCTCTCCGTGACCAGTTGTTCTATTGGGCCCACACGTCTCCCTCCTCTGGTCATCCGGGAATCGGTCTGATGGTGCGCTGTCTGACTGGGAAATACTGGTGGCCCACCTTGGCAAAGGACATGAGGGTTTATGTTTACTCCTGCTCGGTGTGTGCCCAGTATAAGGCCCCGAGACACCTGCCCAGAGGTAAGTTACAACCCTTACCCGTTCCTCAACGACCTTGGTTACATCTGTCATTGGATTTCCTTAAAGACTTCCTCTTTCACAGGGAAACACTATGATTCTGGTCATTGTGGATCATTTTTCTAAGTCCTGTCGTCTCATTCCTCTGCCCGGTCTCCCTACGGCCCTACAGACTGCGGAAGCCCTGTTTACACACGTCTTCCGGCACTACGGGGTGCCTGAGGATATAGTGTCAGATCGGGGTCCCCAGTTCACATCGAGAGTTTGGAAGGCGTTCATGGAACTTCTGGGGGTCTCGATCAGCCTTACCTGAGGTTTTCACCCCGAGAGAAACGGGCAGGTAGAGAGAGTCAACCAGGATGTGGGCAGGTTTCTGCGGTCCTATTGCCAGGACCGACCGGGGGAGTGGGCGGCGTTCGTGCCCTGGGCCGAGATGGCACAGAACTCGCTTCGCCACTCCTCCACTAACCTCTCCCCCTTTCAGTGTGTATTGGGGTACCATCCGGTTCTGGGGCCGTGGCATCAGGGTCAGACCGAGGCTCCTGCGGTGGACGACTGGTTTAGGCACGCAGAGGAGACATGGGAGGCCGAGCCGCGCGTCGCCAGAAAACCAGTGCGGACCGTCACAGCAGTGAGACCCCAGTGTTCGGACCGGGTCTGGCTCTCGACCCGAAACCTGCCTCTCCGACTGCCCTGCTGGAAGCTGGGTCCGCAGTTTGTGGGGCCCTTCAAAGTCCTGAGGAGGGCGAACGAGGTATGTTACAGATTACAGCTTCCCTCTGATAATCGTAATAACCCCTCGTTCCATGTTTCTCTCCTCAGGCCGTTGGTGGCTGGTCCGCTCCAGGAATCTGAGGTGCGGAAGGTCCCTCCGCCCCCTTTGGACATCGAGGGTCCCCGGCATACAAAGTTTGTTCCATCCTGGATTTGAGGCGTCGGGTGGGGGGCCTTCAGTACCTTGTGGAGTGGGAGGGGTACGGGCCGGAGGAGAGCTGCTGGGTTCCGGTTGTGGATGTTTTGGATCCTGAACTGCTGCGGGAGTTTCACCGTCGCCGGCCGGATCGGCCTGCGCCTCGCCCTCCGGGTCGTCCCCTAGGCCGGTGTCGGCAGGCCGCTGGGGCCGCCTGTCAAGGGGGGGTACTGTCACGACTTCCGCCGAAGTCGGCTCCTCTCCTTGTTTGGGCAGTGTTCGGCGATCGACGTCACCGGTTTTCTAGCCATCGCCGCTCCATTTTTCATATGTCCATTTGTTTTGTCTTGTCCCATACACACCTGGTTTTCATTCCCTATCAATCTACATGCATTTAGCCCTCTGTTTCCCATCATGTCTTTGTGTGTAATTGTTTATTGTTATGTGGTTGTCAGGCGCATGACTTTTGTTTTTTCCATGGTTTTGGCACTTGTATGTTTTTATTGTGATGTCAATTTGGAACGGAATTAAAGTGTGCCTGTTTGCTACACTCTGCTCTCCTGCACCTGACTTCGCCTCCGCTACACACGCTTAACAGTGTGACAAAACTGCACATTTTAGTGTGGCCTTTTATTGTCCCCAGCACAGGCTTCTTGATATACCACACCTGTCAGGTGGCTGTATTATCTTGGCAAAGGAGAAATGCTCACTAAAAGGGATGTAAACTAGTTTGTACACACAATTTGAGAGAAATAAGCTTTTTGTGTGTATGGAACATTTCTTGGATATTTTATTTCAGCTCATGAAACATGGGACCAACACTTTACATGTTGCGTTGATATTTTTATTCAGTGTAGATAAAGGGCCTCATTGCCAAAATCCTGAAGTATCCCTTTAACGGTGGATATAGTAAATATTTATAATATAAGAAGCCAGTGGACAAACTATGGTCACTCTTTATCTCGAAGGAGGACAAGCCAAGGGCAAAATTGTGGTGTAGATATTGGGGGGTACGAACAGACGGGGGGTCCGGGGTGACCTGAAATAAGTAAACATTTTGGGCGACCCAACCAAATTCACTTAGAAAAGTGTGTTATAGATCTGTCATTCTCATTGAAAGCAAGTCTAAGAAGCTGTAGATATATTTTATGTGTGGTATTTCTATGGTTCCCATTGTCAAGTTTCATTTTTGTGTCTTTTACTTATGTACACCAGCTTCAAACAGCTTAAAATACAATATTCCACAGCGGTGTAGATGGTAAAATGATTATCTACACTATACTTGCTTGTTTTGTCACATAAACTGAAATAAGGCGGACTATTAGAATTTTTCCCACCATGAAATGGCGGAGCTGTCCAGTGACGATCTTCCCAGTGAAAATCTCACTTTTAAGAGTTTGTATTCTATTAACTCATACCCAAATAATGTTGGTGATTCATTCTATACTCTTGCATCTTTTTCCTGTAATTCTACACAGTTTGACATAACTTATTAATTATGCCTCTCTTGAGGGGTATATGGAGGGGTATTTTGAAAAGACAGTATAAGTTGAAGGATAAGTGGAAGGCCCCCTAACCCCCCCAAAAATAAACATGTAGTTTTTGTAAAACAGCTAACTTCCTGCATTTCAACACATTTTGCCATAGGGGAGAGAGAAACATATAATTTTATATTGCTATTCTACACATTTTGCCTTGAGTCTGATATAAAATGTTGCAGTTTTAAAGCAAATTTCCTACAATACTACACATTTTGCCATGGGGCAGAGAGAAAGTTTTGCAGCTTCAAAGCTAATTTCCTGCAATTCTACATATATTGCTATTGGGCAGAGAGAAAAATGTGCTGTTTTATAAGTCATCTCATGGTATTCTTCACATTTTTCCATTACATTTTTCCATGCTCAAAAAAATGGATGAATAAGATATTTGATGAATAAGATATTTGGCTACAGAAGTGCCATTTCTTACCGATCTCTACAGCTTCCATCCAAAAACAAGCCCTATGAAATGACACCAATACATAGTGGAAGAGTTAGTGGCTAGCATCAGTGGCTAGCATAGCTAATGAAATAGCAACGTCGGTCGCAACACGCATAACCAGAATGACACATGATGAACCACCAAAGGCACACCCCATGTTTGTTAGATAATTGAGAAAGAGAATTATACTGTTTTTCGTGAACAAAGTTGACCGTTGATGCTAATTTCCTCTCCTCTCCCTTTTCCATTGCTTATGACGTGTTCATGCTATCTGGATGGCCCCTGACCTGCAGGGGGCCCCGAACCAACATGTTTTTATTTGATTTGATAAATGATTGAGGGTGAGGGACGAATCAACCTGTTCTGAATATCCCCCATGACAATTTCGCCTATGGGACAAGCACATCTGCTATACTGAGAGTGCGTGTCTGCGCTGCGCAGTCCGCTCGAGCTGGCGTTTGAGGAAGAGGCGCGCACCTTAATCGCTCAGTCGAGTCCTGTCTCTTGTACATGCATGGTGAAGTCTTGCCAAGCCATACCTGCGCTGCAGAAACCCGCCCAACTTCTGAATAACGGCGACAAGAAAAGATGACCTCCAGTCGTCCAGGCAAATGCAAAATATGTGGTTAATAGCTTAATGTGGAAGAGCATCAGACAATAATTACGATACTTATTTAGGGTTATGTCAATGAACCATTTGTTCTAGAAAGAAAAGGGTACATTCTAAAGGACAATGTTACTCACTAAAACGTCATCGTTGAAATGGATACGCGCGTTATTTGCTATGTGGCTGCATCTGACTGTGTGGGAAACGGTAAGTGGATGCTTTCATAACAAACACATTATTTTGACTTGTCTTTTACTACCCCAATCTATCTAATCATCAATTAAAATCACATGCCTTATGTAATGCTATAGCCTATGCATTATCTAAAGTAAACATTATTTTTCCAGGCTAAAGACATTACATAAAAAGTTTGGGACTGGATGTCCTTATAGGCTGCTACACTGACATTTTTCCTATCCAGGCTAGATTTCATCATTGTTCTCCGAGTTGTCATCATCATAGCCCCATGCTTCTGCTAGCTACTCTTAGGTTCATTTCCTTTGAGAAAGGATCACGCTGTGTTATAGTGAATTCAAGGTTTAAAAAGGCTTTTAAAGTTTGTAATTTACACTTTAAAATTGAAGACTTGGTTTATCTTAACAAGAAACGTATCAACCCCTACAAAAATCTCCATTAATTATAATCCACATAATAATTCACATGCAGGATTATTTTAATGCTGTGAGAAACTATACAAATGAAGAGATTACATCTAAAAGAAAGGAGGACCAAGGCACTCTTCATATAATGAATTAAAATGCCCCATGATGAAGGCCATGCAGCTGAAGCAAGTCTGAGTTGTAAAAGTTTGAATCCATTTATCATGCCATAAAAATAAATGCATTTTAGTTAATTATATGGAGAGTGCCTTGGTCCTCCTTTCTTTTTGATGACCAATTTACCCCTTTTGCCAAAGAGCATCTTCTGTCCAGCAAAATCTATTGTGTACCTTAGCAGCGCTTCCCTTTCTCCTTTGCTTCTATCTCTACCATTAGTTATAGGTGCATAATTGTACCCTTGCAGTTCATACTTTAAAGCTGCAATATGTACATTTTTGGGTGACCCACCAAATGCACATAGAAATGTGAGTTATAGATCTGTCATTCCTAAACTCGGTCCTGGGGCCTACCCTGGGTGCAAGTTTTGTTTTTGCCATAGCGCTACACAACTGATTCAAATAATCAATGCTTGATGTGTAGTGCTAGGGCAGGACCGGGCAGGACCGGGTTTGAGAAGCCTCGCCTTACACGGTACAACTACAGTGACAAGCATTTGTACCGGTACCTTTCTTTCTGAGTGTGTTTGTCATTCTATAGGTATGGCTGAAGTTTTATCTTGAGGAACATTTCCTGAATTAAATGGAATTAACACCAACTCCAATGTCCACAAAGCTAATGTGCACAATAGCCCATTAGTGGGAAAAACAGTTAGATTGTTATCTATATTCATGTATGTGCAGTGAGAGAGGAGAATGGGAGAATGGTGAAGGTCTTTGGCCCGGAGCTACTGCTGCCCTATGTTAATAGAATGGTTAATAACACTACTATTGACTTAATGACATGTTTTAAACTGCTATTGAATTCAAATAGAACCACTGTGGCATAAACAGGTACCATTATGATCGTTAGGGAGGGAGAGGCAGGTTTAAGAGAAAAGGTTGCTTCTGGTCACATGCTCGCCCATTCACAAACACACGTGCACACACACACTGGGGTGCTGTCTGTCTGTCATTGTGCTATGGGGTAGTGGATTAATGGATTAAACAGATGTGTTTTTCATGGACACACACACACACACACACACGCTCTGAAGCCAAACACTCGCTGCCATGATGTGGCATCAGGAGTGCCCATGATGATACTTGACTGAGTCCGTATCGTTTTGTATCGTTGGAGACAACTCCACACCCTGACAACTCCACACCCTG